>NC_091562.1:31862476-31869976 GCF_042767895.1 Penaeus vannamei
CATCTGAACAAGTGAAGAGCCAATAGGAATCATAATAGTATAAAAGATTAACACAATTTTAAGTTTGTAAGACAAAGAACAAACTGGAAAAATCATCTAAAAATTCAGTGGCCCTATACAGTAGGTATAAAAAAATGTTCAAAAGCAATAAGAGGTAGACTAAAATCTTTATGGAGGGAAGTTGTGGTACCAGATTCTTAATTTCTTAAGGAATACACCACAGCACATAAAACCCACTGAAAGGAATGTATAAACAAACATTAACCAGGAATAACATGATGATGAAAAGGATTGAGTGCGAGTCATTTAAAACACCAGATATATATAAGAGAGAATATAAAGAGGATCATAATTCCAATAACAGGATACAAATACACTGACTGAGAAAGAGGAGGCTGAGGAAGTGTTGGAACAGGGATCAGAAAAGTCAAAGTAATACCAAAATCAGACCAAAGAGAAAAAAGAAAACAAAAGATATAAACAACAGAAATTGAACTGGTTGGTACAATACACTGGTTCACTTGTAATACACACAGAAATAACACAGCGGTTCTCAGTTGACTAGAGGTTTCCTAATGCCACCTTGCACAACCAAAAGGGTGAAAAGAAGCTCCATATTTCGATGTCGTGATAGGCTCTATTCAAAATTACAATCTCTTCATGAATGGGATACTAGAGCAAAAACAATAATTTTGACAAAGCCAAACACCAATGAGTTTTGTGGATTTAGAATGTGCTCCTATATTTAAAGTGTGTACTCTTAGCAATCAATAATAAAATCCATTAACCATTTTCATACCATCATCCTCTACACACTGCAAATATTCAAAATGTATATATAATTTTATTTTCTCTAATATTCAAAATCCGTGTTTCAAAAAAATTACACTGAACATGTCACTCCAGGTTTTAAAAGAAACTACCTTAAATCAGTATCAATAGCAGGTTTCTGAAAAATGTATCATTATGAGTAATAAATCCTAGTAAAAACAGCAGTTAAAAAGTTACCCTAATTAATGATGCATCTGTGGAACTTGCACTAGGCAAAGATAATACTATTTACAGACACAATGCAATGTACTTCTGAAAACTTCTATTTAAAATGCAAAAAAATTAGACCATAAACAATGTAAAACAAATAGGACTTGTTCTTAATTATGTAAATAGAAAGGAAGAAAAATATTTATATGAAATACAATCTTTAAAAGATTAATCTCCTTATTTCTATTAAATCTGGCAACTTTACAATCTATTTAAAACAACTAAATATATAAATATGTGATAATACTAATATAAAAGACCAGAGATGAGTTAGAGTTAATTCTTCATCTCGTTAATAAGATAATGAGTATCATAAATGTCTATTTCAAGTCTTACTACTTTACTACACTATATAAAAAATCTATCAAACTATACTATATATACACATTGTTTATCTAACCTTTAGTAAATATAATATACAATTAATAATACCCACCTACAACTCACTATCTCAAGAGTTCATTGAGCCAAATGTAGAGAAAAGTATGAATAAGAATGAATAACCACAAGATGAGTTTTACACATTTTGATAAGTTGCATCTTCATATGCCTCTGATACAGATAAAATCAAAATGTATCAAAAACATCTCTTGCACTGTGGAATTATTCATTCCCATTTATACCTTTTTAGCTCACTATCTAGTAGTCAAAACCTTATGTCTAAATTATCCACCACTTCTACTAAAAAAAATGAGTTGAACAAAAACAACAGGTGTCACTGTCCTTGTATAACACCTAGGTATATTAGGGAATCTCTAGGTGGGTCTGGGTGGATAAAGAAGGTTGAGAGTGAAAGGTCTGATACGTACTTGACCAGCGTGAAGGCATCATCGAGCAGTGATGCCCTGTCGGCTGGGGAAAGTGTGTGGGGCTCTGTCTGCAACACATGGATGAGGGCATCCCAACCCCCCTCATCATAGGTGACCCGATAGAAGCCTCGTTGTCCAACATTGAACTTTATCCATTTGACCTCCTTGCCCACTTCAAATTCCACTGCACAAATGAAAAGAGTAGGTGTTGATGAATATCTGAATTATTATTTCTACTTAAAGAAAATACATAACTTGGATTATACAAGGAAAAAAAATAACTAAATGATAATAATAATAAACAAATGCTACCTAAAAAAATAAATAATAACAAATACATAAATAAACAAATAAATGTATTTGAAGCCACTCCTACTACAAATATTACCCAAACACTATGCTGACCCATATGTCAAATTATAGAGCAGTTACATCTGCTATACCCATCTCAGAGATATTTTTAACACATCTGACTCCAAAAACAAAATTATCTCAAAATCATACTGTGCCTACAATTTTCATCCCACGACACTCACCATCTGTCAAGTTCATCCAGTGCATTGTCTCATTCTTCGGGTTGGCACTGGTAACATAGGTTAAGGGAACATGCCACTTGTATCCCAGTGTGGAGTTGAGGGGTTCATTGGGGTCAGTCACATTCTCCTCACACACTAGGAATCGTGCTTGGCTAGCTGTCACGAGTCCATCCTCCAAGCCGACACTGATGAGCGGGAACCCAGCTTGGAGGGTCCACGTGTCCATGATTCCCTGTGAGATCAAAGATGATTGTAACAATGATACCAATATATAATGGCTTACAGTAATAGTTGTAATGATAATGATATAACAAATGATAATAACAATAATAATGATAATGAAAAAAAGACAATTGCAACAGCAATAATAATAATAATAAAAAAATAATGAAATAATAATAATAAAAAAAACAAAACAATACTAAATGATGATGATGATGATGATGATGATGATGATGATTATTGATGATGATGATGATGATGAAAATGATGATGATGATAATAATAATAAACAATAATAATACCAATATCAATGATAATAATAGTTGAAACAATAATAATAAAAGAGACGATGAAAGCAATAACAATAATAATGAAAAACAAAACAATATCAAGTTAATATTGTAATAAGCATATGAATAGTGAAAGAAATTTTTGTAACAATGCCATCATCAATAACATCATCAATAATCAAACCATATGAGTTGTTCCAATTTATTATATCTTTTACTAATATAGAATAATTCTTTTGTAGAACGGTTTCACACCAAACTGTGCCATTTTCCACTTGCCATTACAAATACATTATAAAAGGAGAGTAGGAGCAAAAACCTACCTTAATATCGAGATTATGGCCGGATTTCTTGAGTATCCTGGTCAGGGCTTCCCACAAGTCATCAGTTGCTGCATTACCGTACCTATGGGCCTCAAGGTAGAGCCTCAGTCCTGCCTTCAGCATGTCCTGCCCAATGAAGGACTCAAGCATGCCAATAATGGATGCACCCTGCAAGCAAAAAATATTTAGAAAAGATACAAAGGAAAACGAATCCTCAGACAATGCAACAGATGTAATTGAAGTTTCTGAGGTCTTACAAAAATGACAACTATATCAAACAATAATGCAGAATTTGTTGATACTACACGTAATAAGAATAAACATGAAGATTAAAAAAATGACAGTAAACATAAAATATTGCTATAACAATGGCAATAATAATAAGCAAGCAGCAAGACCCACCTTTTTATATGAAATTGTGTCAAATATGGATTCAATCTGTGCAGGGTCATCCACAGGGGTTGAGATTGGGTGGGAGGCCAGGAGTGCGTCTAGGGAAAGGGCTGGCTGCATCTTCTCTACTATGAATTGCTCCTGCATGGCCCAGCCTGGTTCAGCAACACCTGTTCCCAAGTTTTCCATGAAGCTTGCAAAACCCTCATTAAGCCATAGGTCACTCCACCTGCAGAGGATACTTTGACTCAGAGGAAAGGAAGATGTGTAGTAACAGGTAATTCCCTATATAAATATATATATTTAAAAAATAGTTTTCTTATCTATGTATTACAGATTATTTCTCAAATAGCCAACATTTCACTATGTATTCCTGTTTCACGGGTTAAGGTAACAGTGCATGGCCTTCATATCTATGCAACTTCACAAAAGCAGTTACTGACGACCAATACTTCACAATCCTATGTCAATCGGTAATACGCAGCATAAACCTTATTTCTATTAACATCGTCATTATTCATGATTAACATTATCCATATGATGAAATTATAAACACAATAACTACTGCCATCAATATTTGTCATTACCACTGTAGAAATCACAAATGATTATCAAACTGAAAACAACCCACCTTTATGGGTAAAAAATACATACATATATATATATAAGTATTACCTAATGAGGTAAAAAATCATGTTGCAAACATTACATTTGCACTAATGATACGTACCATGCCATAGTTACCAGATTACCAAACCATTGGTGGGCGAGTTCATGGGCAATTACAACAGTAACTCTCTGCTGAGCACGTGACGAGGTGTGATTAGGGTCAAACATAAGCGCAGTTTCACGATAAGTGATCAGCCCCCAGTTCTCCATAGCACCAGCTCCAAAGTCAGGGATTGCAATCAAATCTGCAAATTCAATGATTTATTGTAAAATTATTATTATCTTTTTTTTTTGCACTCCACCCGTACTTGTCTCATACACCTTTATCTAAATTCATTTGATACAACTTTAATGATTTCTATAAATATTTGACTATTTTCAATGTATCTTCATCTTACAATACAACTGTTTGCCAATTAAATATCTATATTCATCTATATCGTATATATCTATTCTCAACTTTATTTTATACAGATTAATCATTTTTACTTCATAAGGAATATGCTATTTATCAACATATCTTCAATTCCTGCAAAACAATAAACATAGCTTCTTTTACATTCAAACCTTGATATCAAATTCAAAATCATAGCCAAGAGGAGCAAAGATAACCCAAGTGCATTCTTAGTTCTGCAAACAGAAAGCTACCTTGCTTGGGGAGGGGATACGGAACCCCAAAGAAAGACTCATAGAAGTCGAGGATCTGTGTGGCCATACGTAGAGCATAACTGGCTTGGCTTATCATCATAGGAGGAGCGTAGACTGAGACACTAACATTGTTGCTTGTTTTGTTGGTCACGTGGTCGTAATCGCATACTACAAAAGCTACAAGGTATGTGCTCATTTCCACGCTCTCTTGAAACTGGTCAAGAATCTGGAATGTTCAAAAGAGTAATGATAAGCTTGCATATTTGGAGATAAAAATAAAGGTATAATAAAGAACATATAAATGGATATAATTCTATGTACAATTCATGATTTGAAAGTGATAATGCCACGTACATATATTGGAAAGTAATGATGTTCTGTAATACTTTATTTAGAAATGAAAAAGAAAGTATAACACACTATACAAAATTAGAAATTATGATGTTACATTAGACAACATATACTTATTCTGAAGAGACAACACAAGGATAAACTGAATATAAATCATTGGTTTAGGCCCATATTTTTTTGTTAAAAAATGTGAAAAAATAATGATGGTAATAACAATAATAATAACACAAATATCAACAATAATAATAATAATAATGATAATAACAATAATAATAATAATAAAATAATTACAATCAAATATCCAAACCTCAAACAAAATATAAAAGCTCACCAAGTCCGAATCCTCTGCTTTGACTGATGTCTGTAGCGGCATGTTGAAAAGGGTAAATTGGTGGGGTTCTCGGTAAATACTCAGGTGGAACTTGGCTTTCAGCTGTGGCTCGTCAAAGCAGGGGAAAGCTGCACGTGCTGCAGTTGGTTCAAAGTGGGTGGTAGCGATATACCTGGAGATGATGGAAAAATCAATACAATAGGTGAATCTGAGGGAGAAAATATTAATTTGCAAAAGTAATGAGAGGTCTCACTTACTTCAAACCTATTTTCTTCACTATGTTTGAATATAGAGACAACGTGTTATTTGCACTGGGAATGAACTTTGTACAGAAACATTTCAAGGTTCTGTTATCAAATATACAAAATATTCATCAACCACACTGATCTTCTCACTTTACGGGATATAATTACCTTTCACTGACTAAGCACCCCTACACAAAATTAATACAGCTCTTACTCTTCACTATCACATAACCACCAATCCTAAGCAAAATAATCCTAAAACAATGCTGTACAAATTCAAAGTAATTAATGAAAACTACCTTTTCTCTCCATTGGCTGTTTTGTAGGATGACAGGTAAAATCCCTCAAGTCCCTCCTTCAGGGTGAATTCATAACTTAGCCGCAGCGTGTAATTGCTTCCTCGACGTAAAATCTCATCCAGCTTGAGATATAGCTGTATGAAGGTTATGCATTAATTAATGTATTCTAAATACTAGTATCTTTCAGAAAATCTCTATATACATAAAAAGGGGCAATAGAAAGCATGTCACAACTTTCCTGAAGACTTTATTCAATTTCATAGAAATCTCTGGATTTGTTTTGTTGCTTGCTTCATAAATTTTCCAAATTCATAATCATGAAACATATTACTACCTGTTGGTGGGCAGGATACTCGAGGAACTTGCTGATACCGATTGGCTTTTCATATTTGTTGTGGAGCTTATATGAAGTTACATTCAGGTCATGGCCATGGATGACTATCTGTTGTGTTTCTTCTATTGCAGTTAACTTGATGGTTAATTCACCTAATATAAAAATAGTTAGTGTGATGTTTTCAAAGTCCTATACTGCAAGAAAAGCCTATAACACAATAATATAAATCACCATCTTTATCTAAAGCAAGAAAGCAAAATCATCCTATTTACATTGATAAAAAAGATAAATCACCCACTTTATTTAAGAGCCAAAGAGTGTTGTGCTAGAAACAAACAAACAACAATATCAGCCTGAATCTCACCTTTGACATATCTACTAGTCAAATTAGGATGGAGACTAAGGTCATAGTGTAAAGGTCTAACGTGTGTTGGTAATCGAACACTGGTCCATGGGAACAGCTCTCCATTGGTGGCAGTAGGGGGTGTTGTAGGGGGAGAGCTTGTTGGCCGGATGCTCTGGCCTGGCAACGGCTCTCCTGTATAAGTAGCCTCTGGGCATCCTAGGTCATGAAAAAATAGGAAGTTTTTTGAATTGTTATGAAATATTTGTGTAACTCTCACATGAAAAAATACAAAACCAGCTGCGTGTAAAAAAATACAAACCACAAAGTACCAAATTTATACCTGGCTTAGTGAAGGCTACAATGAGGGCGACAGCGATGATGGCAACGAACCCGAGGGTGACGACACAGCAAGCCCGTTTTTGGGAGCACACCATCACTGCCCCGGGCTCGTACATAGCACGTTTGTTAACCATGAAGCCGCTTTCATTGGGCGATCCTGCAAAGATTGACTTCAATTAGCCAATATCACAGGTAACTATTTCTTGGTTTGCACTGCTTTACAGTATGCTGCACTCCATGTCAACCAAAGGAGGCTGTATTTAATTATGCTGGTTAATGGTTTCCATGTGATATTCTACCATATGAGTTTGTATTCTGGGAATA
>NC_091562.1:31887476-31889976 GCF_042767895.1 Penaeus vannamei
ATTCTGTTCTGTAGTGCAGAACATGTCATGCTTTGTTACTGTATATATCTTCTATTACTAAATAAAAGTAACTGATAATTCCACTTTCAGGTTTTGAATAACAAAGAAACATTTTTAATTCATAAGGAATAATTTTTGAGGATGTGATGTACTAGGTATATTCTTTTCCTATTGTATTTTGTTCATCTGGGACTGTCAAGGTTACATTCAGTTGGGCGTAAAGTGATGCAAATGCTAGCTATTTTTGCCTTCTCCTTGACTATAAATGCTGGGGCAAATGTTTCAAAGCAGTTGTTCAAGCTGAAACTTTGTTTGTAATTAAAATGGCTTTTTTCTATCCAAATCCACTGAGTTAGAAGCTGGGAGTGGCATAATGTGATGCAATCAACATAATCTCCAGTTTATGTTCTGGCAATGGCTTACAAATCTCCACCACTCATATCTTAACAAGACAGACTTACTTTGCAATAAGTCACCATGGAATTCTTCTGAACTCTCTCTTGCCAGAATACTGCATTTATGGTGGAGTTCTGCTGACCTTTGTCAGAGTGCTGATAGGCCACTTGTTGCCCAGACTACCAGTGGCAAAAGTGGTGTATTAGTAAGATTTACCAAACTAAGTTTTAAAGGACAAATTCTGAAGAACTGAATACGAAATGCCTGAAAAGCTCTTGGAAAATATCACCGGTGTACTGAGCCTCTCAAGGAACCAAACATACATCAACAAAAAAAAAAGAAAAACTCCTACTTATGAAATTCATAAACCTCTCCTTGAAATACATTACATATCAGTAACTTGAACACATTTCACAAACATCATGGATAGCCATGAACAATTTTAACATCTGAAATAGAACATACAAAACCTTAGTACACATCATCACACACAAAAATCCCCAAAAGAAATCATGGTCTTTATGGAAAATAACCATAACATAAAACTTGTAACAATAACAATTACCATTTAATACAAATGTATGCATTTTGCAATCTTCAATGAATGGAAAAAATAATCAAAAACTCCTCATATATCTTGTAACAGCAACACCATTAGGGTAATACAACATATAACATAAAAGTGAGTAACAAATACAAATCATTTTAGAAGCTCTAATGAACATAAATACTATTAAGAAACCCTTCTGAAACCCGTGACACAATACCGCAGTACAGCAACCTGTCACACAACATAATAGATTTCAAGAACTTACATAAGCCAACAGAACATGAGCATAATTTTTAAAGCATTGAAAAACTCTCCTACTACCTGCAAGGAATGCACTATCAAGAAAAATGGTTGAGGAATGCATTTATTTCAGATTATATATTGATATAAACTATAAATATATTGCAATGCTAAAGAGCAACCTAAACAAATATCTGTGCCAGACTTTGAAGTAAAGAATGCAATTAATACTACAGATAATACTGCAGAAAATGAATCTCCATTATTTCTGCAGGTAATTTTACAGAATAGTTCTGCCTAACGGACTGCCATGATTTGGTATTGATGGATTCCCCTCACTCTCTACCATCCAAATGTATAGTAATTATTGCACAGGAACCCTCCACTAGCAACAATCTTGGCCCCAATAGCAAGGGAGGGCATGAAAGGTACCAGGGACATTGTGCGGTGGAATATGAAAAATATACACAAAATCAGTCACTATATTGTCTATTGCAGAGGGCTGTGCTCCCTGCAATCCCCTTTGGGGGGCTACTGCCACCAAACCCTGGAATGGATCACAAGGAATCCTCCACTTATTCACAGCAAGAGAGAGTGTACGACCGACATGTGAGAGCACCCGATGATGAGTCTGTCTGATGCTCTCTCATGGTGTAAATCCATGGAGGATTCTTTGTTTTGCTGAGCAGGGGTTGGGAGCAACAGCCCCCCCATGGGGGGTTACAGGCCCCTGCATTAGACAATCAGGTAACTGATTCTGTGTTTATCATTTATATTTTACCCCGCAATTTCCCTGGTACCTTTCATGTCCTCTCTGCTATCGGGGTCAAGAAAGTGGGGGTTTGGGAGGTTTCAGCACAATAAATTTTATATATATGGATAGTAGAGAGTGAGAGGAATCCATCGACATCAGAACTGTCATGATCTGTTGGGCGGAACTATACTGTAAAATTAACTTTCTGGGTATTGTAGATTCTACCAGATCTATATCTTTGTAACTATTATCAAAGTTAGAATTGAAATTTATTTTGGTAAAATTCTTGTTAATCATTAAGGATATGGCAAATGTTTAGGAGACACTTGCACTTGTTTCCAAACTGTATTCTTTTCACAATAATATTAAGTCTGTTCTTCCTACAAAAGCAATTGAAACTTGCAGTACTCTGTGATGGCAGACTCGGCCCATATCATAGTGGCACGGCATTTGATAATCACCACAACTTCTGCAATCTAGAAAAAAACAACAAATCCCAGCCATGTATATTCTAGGAAAAGCGTGGATGGACTGGTTCCAGGTCTATCAGCTTTATCTTG
>NC_091562.1:31902476-31904976 GCF_042767895.1 Penaeus vannamei
CTGAGGACTTCCTGCGAACTTCCCATTGAGGGCTGCCGTCTCCCCCCCCCCTCCCCACCCAAAACAAACTCAGCATCAGGCGCTCCCACATGTAGGTCGTACGCTCTCTCGCCTGCTGTAAGTTCGCGGAGGATTCTCTGTCTTCCATTGCGGGGTTTGGAGGCGGCAGCATTAGAAAATATAGTGATGGATGCAGTGAATGTTATTCATCTTTTATCCCACAAATTCCCTGGTACCTTTTGTACTCTACAATCGGAGCCAAGATTGTCGTAAGATTGTCGAGTCCATCAACACCAAAATCATCGCTATTGCGTAAAATCACCCTTATTTTGTAATGCATTAATGATTATTTATGATATCATTCTAGAGAGAGAGAGAGAGAGAGAGAGAGAGAGAGAGAGAGAGAGAGAGAGAGAGAGAGAGAGAGAGAGAGAGAGAGAGAGAGAGAGAGGGAGAGAGAGAAATAGGGAGAGAGAGAAATAGAGAGAGAGAGAGAGAGAGAGAGAGAGAGAGAGAGAGAGAGAGAGAGAGAGAGAGAGAGAGAGAGAGAGAGAGAGAGAGAGAGAGAGAGAGAGAAAGAGAAAGAGAAAGGATGGATGTACAAAAAAGACAAAACGGATATTAAAGTAATGGAACTTTTTATCCTTTTTTCTTTTAATCTACTCTCCGGAGTTCGAAGATAGAAAAAAGAAAGGAAGATAACTGGCCTGTTACTTCAGTCTATAAGTGAATCTTCTTAGAGCTCATTAGGCGAATTCTTTAAGTGAAGAAAACGGGAAACCTTGGCGATCCACAGCCGGTTACCTTCATTCCATTTAATAGCTCTATATTAGACCCGTCTTTACGAAGATGAATAATATGTAAAAAATAAGGATTCAAGGAGTGATTAATATATGTATTTACAAATACACACATACACACACATACACACATATACTCATTTATATTAACATATTTATATAAAACTATATATATATATATATATATATATATATATTTTTATCTATTCATCTTTTTTTAATTACTATTATTATTATCATTATTCTTAAATAATTTACGCAAAAAATCCTATCTATGTACATAGACAAACACACAAATGTATCTATAAAGATGACGAAGAGACATAAGAAATAGTATTAGTGATAATAATATAAGAAGAGGATCCAGTAAATATATATATATATATATATATATATATATATATATATATATATATATACATATATATATACATACACACATATTTGGGCGTGTATGTGCGTATGTATACATACATACATACATATATATATATATGTATGTATATATATATATATGTATATATATATATATATATATATATATATATATATATATATATATATATATATATATATATACATACAGTTATATGTATGTTTGTCTATCTATATATATGTGTGTGTGTGCGTGTGCACGTATATATATATATATATATATATATATATATATATATATATATATATATATATATATATATATATATATATATATATATATATATATATGTATATATATATATATATATCTATATCTATATCTATCTATCTATCTATCTATCTATCTATATATATATATAAGCTGTAGCAATTCATGAAATCCTTCCCTTCCCGAGCTCTAACGAACATCCTTCGGGCGCCTGGATTTTGAGCCAATCTCCTTGCTCCCTGCAGTCACGCCCGCACGACTCACCCCCGTCAATCCCTATCCCGCCCACGCCCGTATGAAGTGTCCTCCTTCCCCTCCCCGGTGCCGCCCACGTCTCGCTCTTATGAAATTCCACCAGGGCGACCCCGTGGGTGGAATGATCACCTTTTGGACGCGAGAAGGAATGGGTTGGTCCTTCCACTTTCTCGTAAATTCATGGACGATATTTATTCATTTATCTATTTTGATGCAGTTTTATCTTTCGTATACTGATATCATTATTATTTTTATATGGTTTTAATTTTAATTTTATGTTATCATATATTGTTTTTTATTTTATAATATTATATGTTGTTTTTTATTTTATATTATTATATATTGTTTTTTTATTTCATATTATTATATATTGCCTTTATATTTCATATTATTATATATTGTTTTTTATTATATATCATTTTTTCCCCTTTTTTTCCCTAGCGCTTCATCATTTTCTTATCATGACGTGTTGATTTTCCTCTGTTTGCTATTGTAATCAAATTCCTTTTTTTTTCTTTTTTTTTATAACAAATTGTACCAAATTTGAATTCGGAAGATAAATGGGGTTTTGAATGTCGTTTCAAATGCAAATTAAATGAAAGTCTTCATCACGTGAATCAAAAAAAAAATATAGGGAATGGAAAAGTAATAGATATATGATATATTTTCGAGTGCAAGAAAAAAGGGGAGGAATAGGAGGAATAGGAGGAGGGAGGAAGAAGAGGACGAAGGAGGAGGACTTAGGAGGAAGAGGAGGGTGGGGAGAGTGAGGAGGGGAGGAGGAGGGAGCAGGGAGGAG
>NC_091562.1:31912476-31919976 GCF_042767895.1 Penaeus vannamei
TTATTTCTCCGCTCTTCCCCGTCTCACTCTTCGTGATTTTTCGGCTAAGGGAATACATAATATAATATAATATAAATATAAGGTGAGCGAATACACATACACATATGTAAAGCAAGTCTGACGCTAATATTCGTTGGATAACAAAGGAAATGACAAATTACATAATTATTAACACTTGTTAAAAAGAAAAGAAAAGAAAATCATCAGCTCAAAGTATTCCATCTTTCTCATGACTTTATAATATTTCATCCTAATGTTGGAGTCCCAAGAAATTATTAGCCTCCTCTCATTTTTACCTTCCTTCTCTCGTATCTGTCCTCTATGCACCTTTCTTCCCTCTGTTTCCTTTCTCCTTACTACCTCTCTTTCCTCTCTCCTTACCCTTCTCCCTTTCCATCCTTTCCTCTCTCCTCTAACACAAATGCAAATAGTATCTACTCTCGAGCTTTTCCTCTTAGCATTAAAAGAGAAGTTCTTGACAGTACTTGACAGTTCAGAGGATTCGAACTCCCTTTGAAACCATATTGAAACGTGAGACATATCAACCTGGCCTTTGACTGACAAACACACAAGACTCTAGATTGCCAAAAAACCATACAGTCAAAAGCAAGAGTCAGTTCACCTCCCCTAGAGCTCTGATTTCGTAGAGATTCAAAGATAAGTGTATATAAACCAGTGGAGACTGTTGAATGCGAACCAGTAGGAGCAGTTTATCTGTGCTCACTGCTTCGTATCCACGAACCTTTGAATCTCTGAAAAAATAAACGGTATTTCTTGTATGACCTTGAACACACACACACACACACACACACACACACACACACACACACACACACACACACACACATACACACACACACACACACACACACACACACACACACACACACACACACACACACATATATATATATATATATATATATATATATATATATATATATATATATACATATATATATACATAATGTAAATATGTAATTAACATTTACAGTATGCTAAGCAATAAGAATAATGCTGCTTACTGTGCGAATAACTTTGTACTGCATAGAAAAGTGCGAATAGTGCTACTGGCGCACCGCTTACAAAAACGGTGTTTCGAATTTTGCTTCACAATTGCAATTCCATTTTTATTCTCTTACTCTGTCTTCACACTGCAGAACGAACATGCTAATCCATGTACATTTATATCGGAAAAGAAAGGTAAACGAGGTCGAACAATTTTTGTTTTCACGTTTCAGAATAACCTGCGCTGTGATTTTATCAAAAGCTTTTCCAAATACGGACAGCGAAGTTGGCAACACAAATTCCGATTCCATGGGATTGGTTTAACTTTGTCTTTTAATTGCTGTTTTGTTTTTATTGTAGTTTCTTAAATGTATGTATGTGTGTGTATTTGTAAATATATATGTATATATATATATATATATATATATATATATACATACACACACACACACACACATGTATACATGTATATACACATACACATATACACACACAAGACTACCTACCCACACGCGCGCGCGCACGCACGCACAAACACACACACACACACACACACACACACACACACACACACACACACACACACACACATATATATACATATATATATACATATATATATATATATATATATATATATATATATATATATGTGTGTGTGTGTGTGTGTGTGTGTGTGTGTATGTGTGTGTGTGTGTGTTTGTGTGTGTGTGTGTGTGTGTGAGTGTGTGTGTGTGTGTGTGTGTGTGTGTGTGTGTGTGTGTGTGTGTGTGTGTGTGTGTGTGTGTGTGTGTGTGTGTGTGTGTGTGTGTGTGTGTGTGTGTGTGTGTTTGTGTGTGTGTGTGTGTGTGTGAGTATATAAACATATCATATATCTTTATATATACATACATTTATATACAATAAGATAATCGCAGATAAAAATATTATAGATATGTTGCTGATGTTGTCCACTCACATGAGAGAGATGCCAATTAGCAAGATAAGCTCCATCGTGCCGGCATCTAGGTTTCCCCTCTGTAATTTCATACACTAAGGCGTCCCTCTCCTTCTTTACTTGATTTTAACCATCGAACTTTTCCCCTCAGGAGGGAAGTTCACCCTTGGTTTAGAATAATTAATATAAACGCTACAGACAGATAATGCCAACGCGAAATTAACACAAACTTCAGCAAAAAGATATCCTGTGTCATTAAATAGCATCGAAGACTCTGTATTCCGAGAAAAAAATAACTACCAGTATCTTTTTTTCTCAATTATAATATGACGTAACTTGATTTGAAAAAAACAACAACAAAAAAACATCACGATCTAGTCTTGTGGAATTTAATTGCATACTTGAATAATCTTTTAACGCAGAGGAGGAGAAGGCGGAAGGAGAGAGAAAAGAGGAAGAGAGAAAGAGGAAGGGGAGAAAGAAAAGACGAAAAGTAAGTGTAAGGAAGAGAAAGAAGAGAAGAGAAGGCGGAAGGAGAGAGAGAAAAGAGGAAGAGAGAAAGAGGAAGGGGAGAAGGGAAAGACGAAGAGGAAGAGAAAGGAAGAGGAAGAAGAGAAGAGGAAGAATTCGTTCGTAATATTCTCTTGATCTTCCTGCAAAAGTCAAGGGGTTTGCAACATGATAACCTTTGCAATATAATGAAGGTTTCTTTAATCTCATTTAATTACTTATCTAATTAAAAAGATGTTTTGCAAACGGTTGGTATAATTTCAAGGAGACGACGGTGGCGAGAATGATAAGGATAATAAAGTATTGATCATAGTAATCCCGGTTTCCCATCGGAACTTTTTCAAAATTTAAATGCGGTATGCGACTTTTTCATTTTTTTTGGTTTTAAATGTTGCATCGAGGCCAAATAAGATTAATTTTTAAAGGCAATGTCAATAAAATGGACAACCCTGCATGAACAAGTGTAATATTTATTAAACATAACGGTAATAATTGGTAGATATATAGTGCATTTGAGTTTTTTTTGCTAGTTCTACAGCCTGACGACAGATTCCGTGACTGATGACTCCTCAGGGCAAGACTCACTGGTGCCACAGGTATATATTTTCCATCTTAGTGACTAGTAGAGATAGAAAGGTAAGCTGAAGCCGGATTTTTTAAATAGGCCAAATGGAGATTGGACTAAAATAATGGTAAGGTGATAATTAGGTGACAATGATAAAATTACTTTGGGAAAAAAAAACAAAAAAACAGAATAGCGAAGCCAGTAATGATAGTAACTAATAACGACAATCATAATAGTAATAACAACAAGAGTGATAAGATATAGCTTCTAATCTTTAGTGAACAAATGCCTTTGTAAGCGTTTGTGTATGGTCAGTGTGTATGCGCGCGTGCGTACGTTCATATACATATGGCTTTTGTGTATATTCACTTATATTTATATTCACATATATTTGCATGTAAATGTGTACTTACACAAGTTATGCAACCTCGTTTAGGTTTGCATACACGTAGGTATACAAGTAAGCATGTATACGTACGAATTTTGTGTGCACTTGTGTTTGTCCGGGTTTAAGTATGTACGAGCATATTTGTAGCGACACTGCCCGTGTGCACGCCCATGTATGTACGTATGCGTGTGAGTGTATGCGCGAGGAAAATGCAATCTCTAAGCCCTCCTTGAGAAAAATCAGATTTGTCGGTTAAGATTCCAGTCGCTGCTTTCAAGGACAGAGAGCGAGCACTTTTTGGCTTGAGCCGCATCTCATTATGGAAAGAAGGAGGTTTAAGAGCTTTCGGTCAAATCTGATTTGGAGAGGTTACTAAACAGCTTGAATTTTGAAGATCGTTGGTGTCGTTATTTTTACTATAATTTTTCACTTTTATCATTGTTATCAGTGCTGATATGGCAATGATTCGGGTTCAAGTCACGAACTCCCTCGCAGTCAGAGGCGGGGCTTCCATGGTGGAAGCAATCTGACTGGCCAACCCGTGTGCCCCCCAATGGTCTTTGACGTCGTAAAATGTCAATCATTGCGTAAAGTTCTTTAATTACGCTGCACCATGTGAAAAATTTTGGTGCTTAAAACTGATGTACACTGCATTCATGTTTACTGTACAAAGCTGAGCACTACTGATGTATACTGAAGTATATGATATTGTTGTTGTTCTAAATTTAATTGTGATGATTGTGCTTAGTCTTATTAAGACTGACAACAGCACAGAACGCTGAGATTTTTATTCTATTTTTTATCTTTTATATTTTCATTACATATTTTTTTTTATTATTATGGAATACTGTCGTTACATTGCAAGAATTTAAGTGGTGCTTAATTAAAACTAATTACTACACAGAAGCACACTGCCATGTTCACTGTACAGAGCTAGAAGCACCAACTTCTGACTAACTGTACAGCAAACATCATAGTGTTCTGTGTTAGTCTACCACTTGGTAAACGTGCACCCAGCAGATTTAATGTGGCCAAGAAAAGCAAGATGAACACCTTAAACAATGTGTAACTGTACAATATAAATATTGAAGTAAGTAGGCATAATTTTTGTTACTTTTGGGCGCCCCCCCCCCCAGATTTATTGTTGTTACCTCCTGTGCCCCCCACCGGAAAATTCCCTGGACCCGCCCCTGATGGTAATAATACTAATGTTAATAATAATAATAATTATTAGTAGTAGTAGTATTACTATTATTTTTATTACTATTACTAATATCATTATCATATATGTCATCACAATTATTACTATTATCATCCTTATCATTATCATTATTACTGTTGCTATTATTATTATAAAAAAAAATCCACGGAACAAAGATCCATTGAAGTAGGAATCTTGATCTGCAATTTCGTTACATGTAAATCATACTATCGCCAGTGCAAAAATGATGAAAAGATATTCAAATATATTTGCAGACGATGTTTTTGCCACAAATCATTTTTTCCCATATCATTGTCCACTACTTTAACTTTTAAATCTGACTATCTCGCACTTTGGAGAGAAAATTAAATAAAGAAAATAACAGCATACAATTGCCTATGATAGTCCACGTTATCGAATGTTTGACCTTGACCCTTGTTGATTGTCATAGCATGCGACATGGTTATTTCCAAAGTGAAATTGGGATGTTGGGATCACTGGAGCTCACTTCAATGATGATGATCATGAAAAATAATAATAACGAGGATGATAATTATAATGATATAATAACAGCAATTATAGTAACACTAAAAATAATGTATGTGCCTTTATGTGTGAGTTTTATTTAAAGGTTATTCGATAATGATAATGATAATAATAATGATAATGATATAATAGCAATTATAGTAACACTAAAAATACTAATAGTTATAATGTATGCGCTTTTATGTGTGTTTATTTATTGGTTATTCTGACAAGTACCATCCTATTTTACGTCAAAATTAAGTGACGAACTATTCGGTTACATGAAATAATTTTAAAAAGTGATTTCAGTCACAGTCAACCTCAAGTCCGCAGCCTCTCATATATTTTTGGAATGCGAATCTAGATTTACTGGCTTGGTCAATTATAAGATTTCATAACTGAGAGTGTGTTCTGTTATTTTGTTGTATAAATGATAATAATATATTATTATTGCTATCAGTTACAAAAACTTAACAATGTAGTAGTACTATTAGCAATAATATTGGTTCTATCAGCAATAGGTTTTTTTCATATTTATAGTGTTATGTATGACCTATTTCAAGGGCCCTACTAGAAAAAATTGTAATCATCTGACGATTATTACTCCATAAAGATCTTCACCACATAAAAACAAAAACAAAGTGTTCCAAAAGGTTTCCAATCCTCTCTCGCTTCCCCCTCGCTTCGTAAATCAGGGTATTGGAATCCACCGCCGATTCTAATCCCTTTTTTCCGAACCCGACGTCGCGGAATAGACGTTGTTATTATGCCGTTTATACCCTGTCTCTCACTTGGCTCTCAGATGATGAAGAGACAGCGGGAAGGGGGGCAGCTGCAACATTAATCACGTGATTAGGATTGGGAGGAGATGTTGCAATAGAGCGCAAGGGAATTGAAGGATATATTCGAAGGGGAACATTATTGCTGCGGTTACTATTTGGCATTTCCCATTGTGCGGTGCTTTGCTTTGTTATCAACGGTATCATTATGCTCGTCATATATTGTCTTTATTGCCGTTATTGTGACTGGTGTTTTTTTTCATCTATTATAGTCGGTATCGTTATAATTTCTGTATTTTCTTTCAATTATTCTCCATCTTCCTCATCACCATGATGATGATGATGATTATAACTGATTATATTATTTTACCTGTCTTTTAAATTATAATATACATATATATGTATGTGTATATATGTATGTATGTATGTATGTATGTATGTATGTATGTATGTATATATATATATATATATATATATATTATATATATATGTATGTATTTATGTATGTATGTACATACACACACACACACACACACACACACACACACACACACACACACACACACATACACACACACACACACACACACACACACACACACATATATATATATATATATATATATATATATATATATATGTAATGAATTATCAAAGATATTTGATATCTATTACCACACGATTGTATTTTGTTTTACCAGTTAATGAAATAATGATTCAATCAGGTATATTTAGAACGATATGTCGATCTTCCTAATGTCTCTGTAAATGATATACGCTTTCTTCTTCACTAAAAATCAAACAAACATAATAAAGCAGTTTAATTAAAATCAAATTAACCACCTATGATCATGATAATAATGATAAATAACAATGAAAACGGGAAATATGTAGAGATAAGCAAGCCAAAAAACAAAACAAAAAAACAACCAAATAAGTCAATAATAACACATCCAAAGCCGCACACACAGGAAATTAATGACACCTTCCACGATGATTAATCATGCCAATTAACAGGAAGAAACGCTAGTAGTAATTTAGTCCAGGTAATAAAGTACGAAGGTGTTAGGTTTGTGCCAGAGCTCCAATGAGGCCACTTGATTACTGCGAAGGCCAGAGAATAGAGAGGGAGACTGTGATATACGTCTGTGCTTGTTCAGTAGTTGCAGTCAATCAGTTGGTTTCTTGATACTTTCCATTAGTTGTGATTAGTAGTTTTATTAATAATTCTTTCTCTTTAATTCATACATATACACAGATAGAAATATGAGAATATGGTTGCATACATATATGCAAGCATGCATACTTGGGTACATGCTTCTCTCTCTTCCTCCCTCTCACTTCTTCTAGCATCTTATCTCCCTCTCACTTCCATCCCTTATCTTCTTTCCTCCTTTTCACTTCCCCTTTCTTCTTATCTCCCCACTTCCTTCCCCTACCTTCTATTCTCCCTTTCACTTCCTTCCCCTACCTTCTATTCTCCCTCTCACTTCCTTCCCCTACCTTCTATTCTCCCTCTCACTTCCTTCCCCTACCTTCTCTTCTCCCTCTCACTTCCTTCCCCTACCTTCTATTCTCCCTCTCACC
>NC_091562.1:31924976-31927476 GCF_042767895.1 Penaeus vannamei
CATTTTTATCAGTCATTCCCTTAAATCAAAATTATCTCATACAGACCAGATATAACGTGGACTCACCTCATTATCATGGCCAGACGTAATCTTCACAATCCTTGCATGAGAGATAAGGCCAGGCTATTCCTAACGTAAGAAACCCTTTTGGAGATTAAGATCAAATTTGCATTTACCTCGTATGGACGGCAAACCTTCTCGACCTTTCGCGATGCAGATAATCTTGGACCTTTTCCTCGTGGTAAATCTACAAGCCTATAAGTTCTATGGAAACTTTGGCAACTTCTCTCGTATAACTGCTGTGGGTCTCGATTCCCATGGCTTTAGACCCAGGGAAATATTAGGTAATGCTATCGAGCTAAATCTATTTTTGTTTTGTTTTGTGCCTGACTAATGGTCTTCAGTGTTTCATTTACTTATTCTATTTATTTAGGTTAATTTGTCATCGCTGAGGAATTTCATCCCCCATTAATAAAAGCATTATCGTATTCAGTTTCCGTTCCAAGAATTTTTTCAGTAGTCAAGATTTGACGAACAATAAACAACGAGAATTCTCCGAAATTATCATAAAAAACTGTTGATCGAGACAAAGATTTCTCTCTCTCTCTCTCTCTCTCTCTGTCTGCCTCTCTCCCTCTCTCTCTCTCTCTCTCTCTCTCTCTCTGTCTGCCTCTCTCCCTCTCTCTCTCTGACGTCAGCATTGGAGGGTTATGGAATGGTAATAATAATAAGAGAAAAAGAAAAGAGCCGGAAATCACCCCCTCTGGGTATTTTCTCCAACCTAATACAGAGTGATAAAGAGAAAAGTTTATCCCGAAAATCCACGAAATATTTGTGGATTGTCGGGAAGAAATATGTGCTCCTAGGCTAGGAGGGGAAAACACTCATATAAAGCTATATCTACACACACACGCACACACACACACACTCAGACACACGCACACACTTATGTCTGTGTATTTGTATGTTCGTTGACATACAGACATACAAAGAGCTGGTTTTTACGTACAAACAAATATATATGCGTTTTGGAGTTTTCCAATATTTTGCAATATCAAGTGCTTTCTAGAATCATTGCTCCTTATTCAAATATTTACAACAGCACTTGAAAGAACAGCGTAAAAGTAATTGAAGTTTTTCTCCCGAATTTCATAACTCATCACGTATACTTTAACATCTAATTTCCATACAAATTGCTACCAATTTTATTCATGAATACCTCTCAGAGGTATACATTCTACAGTCTTCATTTATATATTCTGTGTAATTCATTCAGAATTTTTAGTTTTCATTATTGCATTTATTACTTCACATTTTTTAGTATGCCACTTCTTTCTTTTCTGCAACTACTCTTTCATTCTATGATCTGTCCATCTGTTTGTCTCCTCTACCAACTCTATCTCTTTCCCTTTCCCCCTCTCTTTCTCTCTTTCTCTTCCTCTATTCCTTCCCCTATCCTTCTCTACACGATATGCGTTTATCTCTGTCTATCTGCCTATCTACATTTGATAATAATAACATTTATATCAATCTACCAATCTACACACACGCACTTATATAAACAAATCAACGCCATTGCTTCATAATTTCGAACACTGATTCGGAACATAGTTATTCGAATTCATGCCGTCCCTGTACATCTTCAATTTGCATGATTGCGTATTGGAAAAAAAAGGAAATACAACACATTTGGCGGGAATTTAGATCGCGAATGTACTTTATCGAAATATTGACAATAACCCTTTAACTTTCTCTTGGGAAGATCCGAAACAGAGAGCAAATGTGAAAGCGATTTGTGATTACACCGGGACACGGGCAGAAATAAATGAATCAGAGATCTCGCTTATTCTCACTTTCGCTTTCTGTCTCTGTCTGTCTGTCTATTTGTCTGTCTGCTCGTCTCCTTCTGCCTCCTCCTCTTTACTTTCTTTTCTATTTCTTTTATACACACACATACACATGTAAAGATAGAGAGAGAGGAGAGAAAAGAAGTGAAGGGAAGGGAAGAGAAGTAAGAGAAGAGAAGAGAGAAGAAGAAAAGAGAAGAAAAAGAGAAGAAGAAAAGAGAAGAAAAAGAGAGGAGAAGAGAGAAGAGAAGAGAAGAAAGAAGAGAAGAGAGAAGAGAAGAGAGAAGAGAAGAAAGAAGAGAGAAGAAGAAAAGAGAAGAACGAGAGAAGAGAAGAGAGGAGAGAAGAGAAGAGAAGAGAGAAAAGAGAGAGGGAAGAGACAGAGATAAGGTATAAAGAGAAGGAAAACACGCAATGAAAAACTAAGTAAGCCAAGAAAAGAAAGAAAAGAAAAGAATATTCTTCTCACAAGTAAAACATCCACTCCGTATGCAATCTATCCTTTCCCGCTTTTTCTTTGTTGTTTAACCGACCGCCGTGCATTGGACATTTTCCCGCGGGATCATACTTTTTCGTTTTCCTCATAAGTAAGACAAATGTTCGTAAACTTGTTGCTTGTAAACTAATAAATCATTCTTAAAGAGTTTATGTAA
>NC_091562.1:31972476-31974976 GCF_042767895.1 Penaeus vannamei
CTGTCTATCTTTTCCACTTTCCGTCTCTCATTTGTTTCTCTGCCTTTCTCTTTCTGTTTTTTTTTTTCTCTCTCTGTCTACCTGTTCCTCCTCTTTCTTTCTTTCTTATTTGTGTCTCTCTTTCTGTCTTTTCTCTCTCTGTCTACCTTTCCCTCCTCCCTTTCTCTCTTATTTGTCTCTATATTTCTCTTTCTATTTTTCTCTCTCTGTCTACCTTTTTCTCTTTCTCTGTCTATTTATCCGTCTGTTTGTCAGTTCTTTTCTCTTTCTTTATCTCGTTGCATCTCTCTCTCTCTCTCTTTTTCTGTCCGCCTGTTTGTCTGTCTGTCTTTTTCTGTGTCTATCAGTTTTTCTCTTCTCCCTCTTTCTCTGTGTCTGTCTATTTATCTATCTGTCTATCTCTGCCTTTGTCTGTCTGCCTGTTTCTCTCTATCTCCATTTCTTCTTCTGTCTGTCTGTTTTTCTCTGTCTCCTCTTTCTATTTCTGTTTGAATGTCTCTCTCTCACTCTCTCTCTCTCTCTCTCTCTCTCTCTCTCTCTCTCTCTCTCTCTCTCTCTCTCTCTCTCTCTCTCTCTCTCTCTCTCTCTCTCTCTCTCTCTCTCTCTCTCTCTCTCTCTCTCTCTCTCTCTCTCTCTCTCTCTCTCCCTCCCTCTCTCTCTCAATCACTCTCTCTCTCTCTCTCTCTCTCTCTCTCCCTCTCCCCCCTCTCCCCCGCTCTCTCTCTCTCCCTCTCCCCTCTCTCTCTCCCTCTCCCCCTCTCTCCCCTCTCCCCCTCTCTCTCTCCTCTCTCCCATTCCACTTCCCCTCTCTCTTTTCTCTCTTTCCACCTTCTTCTCCCTTTCACCCTACATTCTAGTTTTCTCCCTTTCTCCTCATCTCTCTCCCTTGTTTCCCCCTCTGCTTTCGGTTCCAATATTGTGCTGAAGTGTCAATCATTCGTCACGTGATAAAGAGAAACCTGAAGGGTATTTGCGCAGAAAAAAAACATATTTATTCTTACTGACGCTCGCTTTAATTGGTTGATCTAAATGTCTAAATTCCAAAATATGATTATCTTTTTTTGTATGAGGTAATGTATCTTTACTTTTTTTTGTATTCTGTGACAAGCGTTTTCATTATTTTTCTTGGTTTTTGGAACATTTTCAGTTTATAAGAAAGAAAGATTTACATGGACTTCGTGTCATGAAACGAAGAGTTGTGTTTAAAAAGATCAAATTAATTTCACGCTAATGGGATGACACGTAATAAAAACGGAGATCTGACGCTGATTTTTATAAATTTTTTATCAGATCTTGTGTGTCGATGAATATTCATTTGAATTATTTGTTATTCAAAGTCCGTGTTCCAGATTTCCCCCGTATGAAAGACACACAAAAAAGAAAAAAAATGTTTTTTTTGTTGCTTTCTCTCTCTCCCTCCCTCTCTGTCTGTCTGTCTCTTCCTCCCCCCCTCTCTCTCCATCGATCTATCTCTCGCTCTCTCTCTCTCTCTCTCTCTCTCTCTCTCTCTCTCTCTCTCTCTCTCTCTCTCTCTCTCTCTCTCTCTCTCTCTCCCCCCCCCCTCTCTCTCTGACACTATCTCGGACCCCCAAGGTATTTTAATATTTTACATCTATATTTCAAAAGAAATACATTTCATACAAACAGCGGCATATTCTTAAATTCTCTCCTTTATTACGAAATTTTGTAATATGAACAGAGAGATACATTGCATAATTTTACCTATATTTCATCTATTTTATTTTTCTCTTATCAATAAAAAGATATATTTTGCCAATCTATTATTTGCTATCTTTCCAATCATCATCATTAATTTTATACACAGCCATGAATTCCTATGCTCTAGTTCTCCCAATATTCATTTAACAAAAAAAGGAAAGAAAAGAAATTTGATTTTTTTACGTCGATGAGGACAATTGTTTCTTTGATTATTAAAAAACAACAACAACAACAACAACAACAACAACAAAAAAAGCAGATGGTGGGGATAATAATGGTGATGCTGATGATGATAGTAAAAGATTATAATAACAATGAAAATTATTACTATAACAATAAAAGTTATTACAATAACAATAAAAGTTATTATAATAACAATAAAAAATATAAAACCAATGAGAGTAGAAATGATAATAATGATAACAGCAATAATAATAATAATTATTATAATAATAATTATGATAATAATGATAACAGCAATAATAATAATTATTATTATAATGATAATTATGATAATAATGATAATATAATAATAATGACGATAATGACAATGATAATGATGATAATGAAAATGATAAAGATAACAATAATGATAACAATGATAATGGCGATAACAATATTATTAATAATAATGATCATAATAATAGTGATAATAATAATGATGATAAAATTTATGATAATGATAATGATCATAATGATGATGATGATGATGATGATGATGATGATAATGATAATGATAATGATGATAATAATAATAATAATAATAATAATGATAATAATA
>NC_091562.1:31982476-31987476 GCF_042767895.1 Penaeus vannamei
TTATGTTCGGTAATGGGACAGCAGCATAAGGCCACTTGTCCACGCTAATAGGCTATTGTAGGTACATTTGCATGTGAAATGATTTTTTTTTCTCTTTTTTATGCTTCTAAGACTGAGAGTGGTCCGAGTTGTTCGGTTTTAAAAGGTGTATTATGAAGTAATTCCAATTATCATAATATAAGTCGTATCTTTATAGGCTTAGAATCACAAGGGTGTTGATCTGCGTCTAAGTCGGATTTCGAACATCGTATAAATTGTGTGAAAGGTTATCATTGTGATTCTTATTGGTGGTAAAAATAGCTGCAATGATATTGATAACAACGATAATAATAATAACGATGATAACAGTAATGATTATAATATCTACGATAATAATGATAAAGACAAGAATAAAGATAATAACAATTCTAGGAGCAATGATACAATTACTACCACTATTACTGATACTATTGATGATGATGATGATATCCTCATCATTATCATTTTCATTACCATTCTTATTATAATGATGATTACAACAATACAATAGTAGGGATGATAATGATAAAATACTAAAAAACAAAAAATGATAATGATAATTTTCATTAAATTTATCACCAGTATCCTTGCTGGTCCTAAACCTCGATAAATGTGTATACCAGGAAGGGCGTCCGATCAGGAAAATAGTTGAGATACCAGACAAAATAGATCGGCCTTCCTAACCAACGCCAAAGGGGTCTCGTTCCCGGTGAAAATATGCGAGTAACCACATCGTCTGGTATTAACCTATCGGCCGCGGCTGTATGTACTGTCCGCTGTTGTTGCTTCTTTTTTTTTTTAGTGAGTTTTATGGTACATAGATGGCTCCACTCGTGCTCGGTCGGGAAGGAGTCGATTAAGAGCTTCTAATGACCGAACCTGACCCACATTCCTTGAAATTTCGGGGATTTTTTTCTAATGTTTTTCGTATGGATATCATGTGCTTTATTGCATTTCCTCTTGAAAGTATTGTACGTGGAAAGAAAAAAAAATGTAGGTGGAAGATAAAAAAAGTTGTACTTGGAAAAGAAAAAATATATATGAAAGATAAACAAATATTGAACGTGAAAGATAAGAAATCTGTGTGAAAGATAAGAAACAATTGTACGTGGAAGATGAAAAATATTGTATGTGGAAAGTAAAAAAAAAAAAAAGGAAGATTGAAGAATATTGTACATGGAAGATAAGAAAAAATATACGTGAAAGAAAATAATAATATATTGTATGTGCAAGAAAAAAATATTGTATGTGGAAGACAAAACAAAAAAAGAAAAGAAAAAAAGAGAAAAAAAAGAAAAATAATAGGTAATTTTTTTTTAAATAAAACGTATCTGAAAGATAAAAAAAAGGAGAGCAAAATGTATGTGGGAGATTAAAACATACTGTACTTATATAATAAAAGAGAACTGCATGCACAGGAAACAATATGGAGAATTGGCAAGAACAAAGAGCATGGCATCGTACTCAACCTACTATTAAGCGAAGCAAGATGAGGAGAGACAAGAGCAGAGTTGCGACCGTCCTTGATGAAGAACCTGAACACAACTTAATATTAGCCAACAGGGAAGAACGTGCCGAAGCGAGTGTCCAAGTAAGCATCGTAGACACGGCATGAAATGCAATTTGGACCTCTCGCATCATAATGGATTGCTAATACGGCATAACACTCCCCTGCTGGACCTCACGCTTCGTCAGGAAGTCCCCATACCTGAAGTCTTTGATGGATGTCTGTTGGCTGACATCAAAGGCGGAGAAGCTTCACGGTCGATGCTCCTTAATGAAGGTAAACTGACGGTTAGAGAGGAGAGAGGAGAGCGAAACGGAGGAGAGAGGAGAGCGAAACGGAGGAGAGAGGAGAGTGAAACGGAGGAGAGAGGAGAGTGAAGCGGAGGAGTGAAGCTTCATAGACACAGAGGCTGGAAGATTAACAAGGAAGACAAAAATGAGGTTAAGTGTGTGCGTTTTCAGGGAGAAGATGTAATGTGGAGATTAATTTAGAGAAATGTTAAAGAGCAAGGAGTAATCTTACTGTACTAGGGATTGCATTTTACGAACTGTAAACGAACGGAGAGAAGAAATGCACACAGGGATGCAAGAAGAATGAATGAACGAGAGGGAAGTATAAACAGATTCCCTGCGATGGAAAGATTCTAAAGTTGAAAGGAGAAATATGTAAAGCTATTGTCAAAGCAGCACCGACCTCCGCCACAGAAATGGAAAATTCATACAAATAAAAATGGATGCTTGCGGCTATGAAGAATGCAAAGGTGGATGTACAGAGGGCATGGGAACGATTTAAAATTAATAGATGGAGATACCAAAAAGAGACGATCGAGCTTCCACAGATATAACAAAAAGCTACATAAATGTCACCACGTGACCATAGTTTCATCTGCGTTTTCTGACATTTTCATTTTTTAAGAAAAGACCAAGGAGCGTATTCCACTATCTGTTTATAGCACGAAATAGATAATTCTAACATGATTCCTACATTTCATAATTTTCTACACAAGATACAATTATCTGTAATGTTCCATCTGCAAGAGGCATGAAGCATTAGATTAGTTAATGAACATACTGATATCATTATGACTGATACGTTTGTTATTCCATATATATCGCAACGATGATGATGATTATAGAATGTTTAGTACCTAATCTTTGTTTCATGAAAATAACAAAAACTATGATGAATCCGATTATTTCTACATAGTGCAACAAAGATAAAGTTATTGGAATGTTGTTATACGTAATAATATTTCATAAAAAAGTTACAAACTCTCTCTCGTTACGTAACACCAAATCACTATCCTAGTTTCCGCTTATGCAAGTTATCAATCAGTGTATCTGGAAGTTAGTTTCTCTGCTCTGCAATCTCGGTGAAGCGATGGAACTGCAATCGAAATGCCTATCTCTTGACTTCCGTACTCGCAAATCGCCTTCGTTTCCTTTCTCTCTCTCTCTCTCTCTCTCTCTCTCTCTCTCTCTCTCTCTCTCTCTCTCTCTCTCTCTCTCTCTCTCTCTCTATATATATATATATATATATATATCTGTGTGTGTGTGTGTGTGTGTGTGTGTGTGTGTGTGTGTGTGTGTGTGTGTGTGTGCGCGCACACACACACACACACACACACAGACACACATAAATATATATATATATATATATATATATATATATATATATATACAGATACATATATACATATATATATATATATATATATATATATATATATATATATATATATATATATATACATACATATATTATGTGTACACACACAAACACACACACACACATACACTTATATATATATATATATATATATATATATATATATATATATATATATATATATATATATATATATATATATATATATATATATATATATATATATATATATATATATATATATATATATATATATATATATATATATATATCTATATATATATATATGTATATATATATATTATGTGTACACACACATACATACAGTACACGCATTCCACAGCCTCCCCGAGGCGCTGCGCTTCGCAAAAGCCCTAAAGCTACTCAGCTGATTTGAAAAGCAGGACACAAAAGGTGCCATCTCGCCCAAGCAAGCGACGAAGGGGGCGTGGCCTCGGAATCACCTCATCGAGACGAAACAAAGGAGAGTCTTCGTGCGCATTCAGAGGTCGTGGAGGCCATTTTCATCACGAGAACAGCCCAAGAGAATGTGGAATACTGAGAAACCTTATTTTTTATGGTATTTTTTTCTTATAGTAGGATTATTATTATTATTTTTATTTTATTTTATTTTATTTTTTATATTATTCAATTTCATTTCATTTCATCTCATATTATTTTATTTTATTTTATTTTATTTTGTTTTATTTTATTTTATTTTTTTTCTTTATTTTATTTTTTATTTTTTATTTTAATTTATTTTGTTATATTTCATTTCATTTTATGCTACATTTTATTTTATTTTATTCTACATTATATTTTATCTTAGTCTACTTTATTTTACTTTATCTTATTTTTCTATTATTACTATTGTTTTTTTTTTTCTGGAATTGTGAAGATAATTGTGTTAATAATCATCAATAGATTGCATATGAGACAGCAATTAACAGAGGTGAAAAAGGAGACTTTTTAATAATTGCTACGATTCCACAGACATAAAATTTCACAAACATAAATAAACACTAAATTCCGCTCTTGGTATACATGTATATACGCACACGATTCCAAAACTACTTCAGATTAATAGTTTACATCAACATATTCCTCAGACTCTGTACACACACACACAATCCAAACATTTACTTGATAATTTACTTATTTCTTTAATATTTGTAGTAAAAAAAGCAGATGTTTAAGCTTCATCCCAGTATTTTCTAGGGAATTTTCCTCTTTATAAATCCGAATTATTTAGGATAAAATGTTAAATCGGCTGATTTAATATACAAAAGGAAACATGAAAGAAAAGTCATGGCATTTGCAGTTAGATTTCCCATGAATAAATGAATAATAATGTAAACAACCACAGAGTATTTTCATTTTTTTTGTGGTAAAAGTTTCCTGAAAAAGAAAAAAAAAGAAGAAAAAAAGCGAACAGCAGGAAAAAAGGAAAATACAAATATCTTAAAAAATGGAAAAAAGGGAAAGCGAATACAAGGAAATAAATAAAAAATATCTTAATAAATGGAAAAAAAGAAAAAACGAACATAAGGAAATAAAGAAAAAATACAATCTTAAAAAATGGGGAAAAAGGAAAAGCGAATATAAGGAAATAAAGAAAATACAAATATCTTAATAAATGGAAAAGAAAAGAAAATGCGAACACAAGGAAATAAAAAATACAATCTTAATAAATGAAAAAAAAGAAAAAGCGAACATCAGGAAATAAAGAAAATACAAATATAAAAAAATAAAAAAATAAACGAATATCAATAAATAAATAAAATACACACACACAAAAAAAAATCAC
>NC_091562.1:31992476-31997476 GCF_042767895.1 Penaeus vannamei
AGAAAAACTACCCATACATCCACTCTCCTTCATAAAAAGGATATAAAGAGAAAAACAAAAATCTACGCCGTACCCAGTAGACTCAAATCTTTTTCAGGAATATCACCTGCGGCGGCGAGACTGAAATTAACGTTTCTCCGAAGACAGTTTTATCAGAGAGAAAAAAAGAATTAAAAAAAAAAAAAAAACGTTTGTGAAACTTTAGATAGAGTGTTTTCCTCTCTAGGTCTGGCTGTCTGTCTATCTGTTTGTTTATCTACATCTTGCAGTCTACTTATTTCTATCCGAAAAATGTAAGTATGTATGTATATATATATATATATATATATATATATATATATATATATATATATATATATGTATGTATGTATTTCGTGTATGTATACACACACCCACACCCACACATTGGTCATTATTTCATTATATATATATATATATATATATATATATATATATATATATATATATATATATATATATATATATATATATATATGTATGTATATATATATATATATATATATATATATATATATATATATATATATAAATATATATATATATATATATATATACATACATATATATATATATATATATATATATATATATATATATATATATATATATATATATATATATATATATATATATATATGTATATGCATACATGATAGAAATAAGCAGAGAGCAAGATGATAAATAAACAAATGGGTAGATATAGAGACCTAGAGAAAATACGCCACCTAAGGTTACTCAGTAATAAAACCGTCTTCGAAGAAACGTTAATCTCAGCCTCGCAGGTGACATTCCGAGAAGCAAAAACGTTTCCGTCTTTCCGAAAATTCATTGAAGTCTACCGGGAACGGCGCTGACCTTTCTGATGCTATTCTTTTTAAAGGAGAATGGGGGTATAGTTTGCCTTCCTATTTTTTTTTTAATTTAATTTTTCTAAAAAAATCTAGGGCGTCATTCACCTGATGTAGACTTTCATTCACACACACACACACACACACACACACACAATTACAAACAGACTGGCGCGCGTACACATCCACAACAATGATAATGTAGTAGCAGCAGCAGCAGTAGTAGTAATGGTAATGATAATCAGTGTAGAAATAATGATGATAATCTTACAGCTGGTATGAGACCAAGGGAATTCAGCGGAAGAGCAGCTCCGTTGAACTCAAATTCCCTAATGCCTTTGCCACAGTTACAGCCGAGGAGAAAAATCTGAATATGTGGTCTGATATGAACAGCTGATTAGCACGTAACAACAGCTGTTCTTGTGTTAAAGTACTACTTGTGATTGTTAAGTTTTTTCTGGTTCATTCATTGATATTCATTCATTTTTCATTACTTATTATAATGCTCATTAATGCTGTCAGCTTATTATAGTATTAGCTTTGTTAATTAATTCTTTTATGATGTCTTCCATTGATGTATTTTCTGTATCTTTCATTTTGAAGTAAACTTTCCTTAATTGTATTGTAATCTTTTCTAATTTCTAAATAAATTTATTCATTAGTCATATTTTATTATTAGCCATTTTTTACTTAATCATGAATCACTATCAATTATTAATCATTATCAAGAGATCTGGATATACGTAAATAATAATAATGATGATAATAATAATGATAATCATAATAATGATAATGATAGTAATGATGATGATAATAATAATGATAACAATAATGGTAATAATATTGATGAAAATAATTGCAATAACAATACTGATTTTACTAACAATAACAATAATGATAATGAAGACGATGATGATAATAATAATACTAATGATAATAATAGTAGTAGTAGTGGAAGTAATAATAATGATAATAATGATAATAATAATAATAATAATAATAATAATAATGATTATATAATAACAATAATAATAATAACGATAATAATAATAATAACAATAATAATGATAATAATAATAATGATAATAATAATAATAATAATAATAATAAGAATAACAATGATGATAATAATGATAACAATAGAATAAATAATGATGATAATGATGATAATGATAATGATAATACTAACAATAATAATCATGATGATAATGATAGCAATAATAATGATAATTACAACAATAATAACAGCATTAAATATAAGCATTCAGAGAGCACGGAGGCAATAGGGTCACTGATGCAATATAAATATTCACACGTGAATAATTACATTCACTGGTAACGTCCATGTTTTCCGAGCTCGCAATGCTAATTAATTCTTTTAAACAAATCCTGGATCCGGATCACAACCAAAATGTCACCTCTGGTAAAAAATGAATAAATAGATAATTAAATACATAAAATTTGTTCGTAACTTTTTCGTGTTATCTTGCTACTCAACCAACGAACGAACAAATTGTTTAACCAACGTTATCAAAAAAAATATCCTGCTTTACGGAAGTAGTAAGAATAATAATGCTAATGATAATAAAAATGAATATGATAATAACAGATAACAATAACAGGAGATAATAAAGACGACATACGCAATTTTCTTAAAAAAAAAAAAAAACTCCCATAAAGGTCTTTACCACACTTAATCCCCAAATTTTCCCTCTAAATTTCCCCTACCCCCCAATTTCTCCACAAAAAAATTCCAAAAATATATTTTTTTCAAAATTCTAAAATTCTAAATCCGAGCTTCCCTCTCCCCCCCTCTCTCTCTCTCTCTCTCTCTCTCTCTCTCTCTCTTTTCGTCCAGTGATGAGTAAATGTGACTCTTTCCTTCTGCTTTTCGACAACCAATAGAGTAACTTCAAAGCAAAAGATTTTTTGGACCTTCAAACGAAAGGAGAGGCGTAGGAGGGGGAGGGGGGAAGAAGGAAGGAGGGAGGAAGGGGAGAAGGGAGGAAGAGGGAAGGATGGGGAAAGGAGGGATGGGGGAAGGAGAGAAGGGAGAAAGAGGGAAGGAGAAAAGAGGAAAAGATGGGGTTGGGAAGGGGAGAAGTTGGATGGGTATGGAGAGGGAAAGGGTTGGTGGGAGAGAGAGAAGGGTAAAGGGGGGGAATAGATTTTTTTTTTGGGGGGGGGGGTCGGAAGAGGAGAGAGGAGGGAAGGGAGGGCGGAGGGGGAAAGTATGGAAAGGGAGGAGGGGCAGGGAGGTAAGGCCGTGGGTAGGGGGTCAGGGAGCAAGGGAGAAGGGAGATTCTTTTGATGGTTAGATGGACCTCGTAGCCAAGGCGAGGTGGGCGGGAGATCGGACACGAGGGGCGGGCGGATGAGGAAGCACAGGAGGTGGGTACAGGGTAAAGGGGAGGGGAGAGGGAGGGTACGGGGGTCCTTTTGGTGAGTCTTGCGAATGAAATCGTTGGGTATTCCTGCAACGGAAAGGATGTAGGACTTAGTGCATCGATGCAGACGATCAGCTCCAAGGGACGGCCTTTTATCTTCCCCGATTGCCCTTCTGGATACGTCCATCTTTGTCTTTATGTAACTTAACGTACATGCACGCCCGCCCCATATATATATATATACATATATATATATATATATATATATATATATATATATATATATATATATATATATATATATATGTGTGTGTGTGTGTGTGTGTGTGTGTGTGTGTGTGTGCGTGTGTGTGTGTGTGCGTGCGTGTGTATGTGCATTTGTGTGTCCATGTGTATGCTCCACTACTATGGCCTCAGTACATCTTGTTCGATTCCTCGCTGGACGGCGGTTGATGTAAGGAGGCGCATCCAATCAGTGAAATGAAGAAAAAACGCAATTTATCCCCGCATGCGTGGGAGCCCCTGACACAAAAGCGGATAACGTATGTAAATATATGTACGTGTTTCTGTAAATTTTGTAATTCCCCCTTTACGTCACCCAAATATCTTTCTTCTCTCTCTCTTCTCCCCCCTCCCCCTATTTCACTCTCACTCCCTTCCCTTCCCCTATTAATCACTCTCAACCCATCCCTTTGAGAGGTTCCCATACACCCGTATTGCATCAGTCAACCTTAACGTCTCTGTCTCGATTCAGAGTAGATTATACAATAACAATGTACCCTCGTTGGTCCTCGAGTTAAATATAGGTACACTGAGGAGTACGTGTTAGACTCCGAGACTCCTTCGACGTAATGACATGACGATTGTAATTGGGATGATTAAAAGGGAAATGGTAAGAATAACTGAACAATGACACGCACACGGAAATCAATGACATGCACACAGGAATGATAAGAAAATAAGGAATTTAGGGGTGTAAATTGCATTATAGGATGTAAATAATACTATGAAGGGAGAAATGTTTGGAGAATTATACAGGCTGAGATAGATAGATAGATAGAGAGAGAAATAGATAGATAGATGATAGGGATAGATAGAGATAATAACGATAGCAATAATAATGATAATAATAGGACTATTAATAATGATAATAATAGTAATAATAATAATGATAATTATAGTGATAATAATAATGATAATAAAAATACTATTACTACTAATAATAATGATAATGATGAATAATAAAGATGATTAAGATGATTATGATAGGAATGAGGATAATAATAACAATAATAATAATGATAATAATAATAATAATAATAATAATAATAATAATAATAATAATAATAATAATAATAATGATAATAATAATAATAATAATAATAATAATAATAATAATAATAATAATAATAATAATAATAATAATAATAATCATAATAATAATCATAATAATAATGATAATAAAAATACTAATACTAGTACTAATAATGATAATAATTAATAATAATGATGATTAAGATGATTATGATAGCAATTATCATTATTATAATAATAATAGTAATAATAATAATGATAAAAATAATGATAATAATAATAATAATAATAATAATAATAATAATAATAATAATAATAATAATAATAATAATAATAATAATAATAATAATAATAATGATAACAATAATAATAATAGTAATAATAATAATAATAATAATAATAATAATAATAATAATAATAATAATAATAA
>NC_091562.1:32002476-32004978 GCF_042767895.1 Penaeus vannamei
TTCATGCATAAAGTTGAAAGGGGAAAGAAAAAAACAGGAAGATATAAGCGAAGTGAAAAAGAAAAAGGAAGAGAAGAAAAGAGAAAGTGAGAGAGAGAGAGAGAGAGAGAGAGAGAGAGAGAGAGAGAGAGAGAGAGAGAGAGAGAGACAGAGAGAGAGAGAGAGAGAGAGAGAGAGAGACGGAGAGAGAGAGAGAGAGAGGGAGAGAGAGAGAGAGAGGGAGAGAGAGAGAGAGAGAGAGAGAGAGAGAGAGAGAGAGAGAGAGAGAGAGAGAGAGAGAGAGAGAGAGAGAGAGAGAGAGGAGAGGGAGTGAAAGAGTGTAAAATGCCGATGAATCAAAGCGACTCTCGAGTTTTTTTTTTTTTTTTTTTTTTAATACAATACCGTTTATGACATCCTTTGATAATGATGACAACACACCATAATATGATAAAGATTACAAGGTGATAATATTATGATATTATGATACTGATTATAATAATATTATCATATTAATTATGATAATATTATGATACTGATGATAATAATCTTATGATATTGATTATGATGATATTATGATACTGATCATAATCAAATTATGATATTGGTTATAATAATCATATGATACTGATTATAATAATATTATGATACTGATTCATAATTAATAATGATAACGTAATCATTAGGTTGATACTGATAGCAGAAATACCACGATTCTCTTGAATATTCAGTTCAGATTAACTCTTTTTTCGGTAATTTTTCGAGGAAAAGAGGGAATAACGAAAGAGGGAAGAGAGACAGGAAAATAACTAGAGCTAGAGAAAGGGGAAGTAAAGCAAAGGGTTAAGAAGCTGAGGGGAAGCGAGGGAAAAAATGATCAGAAGGGGAGACAAATGAACAAGAGGGAGAGTGATAAAAGGTAAAAAATGCACAGATGAAAATGGAGAGAAATAAAAAGGCGGGAAGAGCGAAAGGAGGAGGAAGAGAATTGGAGATTAACAGAGGAGGGTGGAGAAAAGCGGAGAAAAGATACATAGACAGATCAAGATAGATAGATAGATATATAGACAGATAGATAGAGAGAGAGAGAAATAGAGAGAGAGCGAAATAGAGAGAGAGCGAAATAGAGAGAGAGCGAAATAGAGAGAGAGCGAAATAGAGAGAGAGCGAAATAGAGAGAGAGCGAAATAGAGAGAGAGCGAAATAGAGAGAGAGCGAAATAGAGAGAGAGCGAAATAGAGAGAGAGCGAAAGAGAGAGAGAGTGAAATAGAAAGAAAGTGAAATAGAGAGTGAGCGAAATAGAAAGAGAGCGAAATAGAGAGAGAGCGAAATAGATAGAGAGCGAAATAGAGAGAGAGCGAAAGAGAGAGAGAGTGCAATAGAGAGATAGCAAAATTGAGAGAGAGAGAGAGAGAGAGAGAGAGAGAGAGAGAGAGAGAGAGAGCGAACTAGAAACACTGAGAGAGAGAGATAAATGCAAATTCGTAGCCAACCGTTTTGTACTTTCTGTCGAGGCATTAGAGGAACAGCCATTTCCTGCACCATTAAGAGAGGCTTCCAAACACTATTTGCCTAATTCAGATACACGAAGATCGATTTTTTTCTTTCTTTTACACGAAAATAAAATTTGTATTGTGACTTATTACAGCTATGAAATTCACACTTTCACTTATTTGTTTGGGAAAGATTTTTTTGAGCGTTTGTAATCCTAACAATAACAGATAAATGCACATTTTTTTTAGTGAACTGCTTCAGTTAAATTTACCTTTTTATCATCATAATTAGATACTAAACTTATGAAATATTCATTTGCATATCTCCAGATTATAGTAGATATGTTATGTGATATCATTTTTTGCAACATTTATTTTATATGATTATGTTTTAGTTTTCAATCGCCTAAAATCATATAACTGAACATTCATTTCCTAAGCACATACAAGTTCTGAAGCGATGACGCCACATTCAATCTTATATGAACAAGATGTATTTAACAGAATTTAGTAGCATTAGATTCCATGCTGAAATACGCAATGATCTCACCCTCACCTGCATTCACAAGTGAGCTACCAATAACGTAGATCATCTGTCCCAGATAACAGTGATGGTATTGTATAGAGGAGGGGGTTCCCAACTTGGGGTCAATATGAAACTTTGGTCGTCGAATTAAACAGGCGGAGAAAAGATACATAGATAAATCAAGATAGATAGATAGAGAGTGAGAGAGAGAGAGAGAGAGAGAGAGAGAGAGAGAGAGAGAGAGAGAGAGAGAGAGAGAGAGAGAGAGAGAGAGAGAGAGAGAGAGAGAGAGAAAGAGAGAGAGAGAGAGAGAGAGAGAGAGAGAGAGAGAGAGAGAGAGAGAGAGAGAGAGAGAGAGAGAGAGAGAGAGAGAGAGAGAGAGAGAGAGAGGGAGAGAGAGGGAGAGAGAGGGAGAGAGAGAGAGAGAAAGAGAGAGAAAGAAAGAGAGAAAGAGAGAAAGAGAGAGAGAGACCTACATACAATAATCTCTCGCACATATCAAT
>NC_091562.1:32010478-32012978 GCF_042767895.1 Penaeus vannamei
TCCTCCTCCTTCTCCCTTTCTCCCCGCTTCTTATCCTCCTCCATATTCATCATATAATCCCAACGTTCATTTCTCCCCCACAGTAGGGGAAAAATGGCCACCCACGTACATTGTTTTGGTTGAGGTAACACGTTGCCTTCATTTCTCTGGGGGAAAAGAATCCCTTATTAGAGCTGGGAGAAACGTGGATGGAAGAATAGCAGAGGTAAGGGAGAGGGAAAACAAAGAGGGGGGGGGGGGAGATGAGCAAGGCTGATAAAGGTAGGAGCGCCGGGGGGTGGGGGTGGGGGGGATATATAACATGGTAAACACAAAAGGAATAGTAATGGTGGTAGCGATGGTGGGGATAAAAACAAATTATATAAAAATAACATATGAAAGAAAAGTAATAGTATTAATGATAATGATAACATTAATGATGAAAACAGTAATAATAACACACACACACACACATACACACACACACACATACACACACACACGCAAACACACACACACACACACACACACACACACACACACACACACACACATCTTAGGGACAAACGTTGAAATGAAATATGCATTCGAAACAGCTCGTCTTATTTGGTTAATGCATGTTTAAAACCTTACAAGGCATTACTTAATAGGCTTAACACAGAAACGAGGTTGTGTTTCTCGTTATATCGGGAGACGAAACATAAAAAAAAACAAATGCAAATTATTTAGAAAGTCAGTATGCATTTGCAAAATAGCTATTAACACGGTGATGATGATAGTGATGGATGATAAGACACAGAAATTTGATATAGGAATGCCTGTAAAATACTCCCCCCCCCCCCGCCCACTCTACCTCCCAGAAAAAAAACATCGTCTCATTGCCATTTTCAACATTATCCATTCATAACTTTCGTCCTCACAGGATACACCAACCACCTTTTAAACGAAACAAAACAAAACACGCAAAAACTCCCATCATCAACACAGATTCCACGAACTAATATATCGAAAAAGATCGTAAGAAAAAGAGGAAATTGCAGAAGGTATTCCCAAACCTCACGCACTGTTGATTCTCTCGACTAAGCCATTCGAAGTCTACCTCTGGCTTGGTATCGATTCCAGTACTCTTGGGTCTGAGAATATTACCTTTTGATTGCTGGCTTTTGTTGTTTGTTTGTTTTTGTTGCGTTTCTTTATGGTTATCAACATATTTTTTATTATCACTGTAATTGTTGCTATTAATATTATTATCATCGTTATTATTGCTATCATTATTACTATTATCAGTATCATTGTTATTGTCAATTTTATCATTTTCATGATTGCTAATATTATCATTATTATTGTCATGACCTTTATTATTGTTATTGTTATTGTTAATAATAACAAATTATCATTATTCCTATTATCATTGTTGTTATTATCATTATCATTATCCTACTCCTCCTCATCATTATCATTAAAAGCATTGTCATTGTTATTATCATTATCATTATTGTCATTATTATTATTATTATAATCATTTTCATTGTTATCATCCCCATCATTTTCATTATCTTGATAATGATGATGAGTATCATTATTACTATTATTATTATAGTTGTTGCCGTCATTATTACAACATGGAGCCATGGAGGGGGGTAGAGATAGGAGAGGAAGCAGGGTAAGAGGAGAAAGTAAGGGGGGGGGACAGGAGGGAGGAATAAAAAATAATTGGGAAGGAGGGAAAATGCGGAAGTGGGCGTGGTAAAGAAATGGCAAAAGTGTGATTCTGTATAAAAAAAAAGAAAAGAAAAGAAGAGAAAAGGTATATAAATACGTTTGAGAATGCACGGGATGTATTTAACCGATTTCGACTATGTTTTCGTTAAAAATACATCTTTTGGCGAAAATGTAATTGAAACCCGATTAAATCCACCCCTTGGGTTGTAAAGATATTAATTCTCATTCACTCCCGATCCTTCATTCGTCACAATGAAAAATGCCCGTGCAAGGCTGTTTCTTGAGGCTTGGCTGACTAAATTTCTTCTACATTCTTAATATGCTGTTGGTCCTTCTTCTAGTAAAAAAACTTTCGTAAAATTCCTACACTGACGCCGTTTTTGAAATCTTACCTAGGTTTTTTTTCAGAAATGCTGCTTGTACTTATTATTTATTTTTCTTTCTTTCCTTCTTTCTTTATTATTATTATTATTTTGGGGGGTAAATGGTTACTGGTTGTAAGAAATAAATGTACTAGATATTAAAGGTCATATAGCACTATGAGAAGGGGTGGTTCACAATTTTCAACATTTTCACAAGCGCACTAACTGTAAACTGGAGGAGAGGGGAATGAAGAGTAGTATACGCTTAAAAAAAAGAAAAACAGAAAGCAATGATCGATTTTTTTCTTTTATGGTACACGCTGTATAATCCACCTGGCGTTATTCTTGCGCATGCAAAAACTGCCCCTATGTCGAATGATTCAGAAACCAGAGTACTGTACATAAAGGAAAATGTAAAATAGTCGGGTTCTAAATCA
>NC_091562.1:32022978-32030478 GCF_042767895.1 Penaeus vannamei
AAATGTCATTAGTCAGATAAAGACACAGAGACACGTTGCATCATAGTCTGCTCTAGCCATGCATTTGCGGCAGACTTTCATGCACTCAGACAGAAAACAAAGGAAAAACGCGGCGACATGACCCGCGCATATTAGAAGAAAAACTCTCAAGCTTGACATGGCTGAGGCTAAGTTCCACGTTTTAACTAGACACAGTTGGCAATAAGAGGGGAATTATTCGCAAAGTTAGACCATAGTATTTTGCAAAAAAGGGACTGCAATATCGCATAGAGAATATTATCATACATAGCCCTGCAGCTTCTCTGCACTTTACATGACAATCCTTGAAGGTCAAAAATATCTCCGTAATATTTGGCAAGTGAATTTCTTAGATGAAAACTCTGACCTACTAAGAGAAGGTCAGATCATGCAAGTCAATTGTCACAAACTAAACCATACAAACAGAGTAACACAAACACACATACACACATAGATACAACTACACAACCCCGTTACGAAACCAAATAAACAAAAGTAGAAAAAGTAAAACTAAAATGGGGCGAGATCATATTAATTCCTCAACTTCAATCCATCTAATTAGGATTCCTTTTCACATATCCCAAAAGAGAATAACTCCAAAATTAAACTTTAAACTCGTATCATCTTTCTAAAATCAACATATTTTCCTGTCGTTTCCTTGAAAGATATATATATATATATATATATATATATATATATATATATATATATATATATATATATATATATATATATATATATATACATATCCATCTCAGATATTCGTAATACAGTAATTTTTTCTTATGTCTCATATGAAATATAAATGTCATGCATCTCATTTTTTCTTTCTTAATATTTCTCAGACAAATTTTCTTTCCTTTTATTGAAATAAAAAAAAAGGAAAATATATCACCATCTCAAAGCGTCTTTCATAATAAATCTCAGTAAGTTTTTCTTTCGTCTCATTAAAAGAAAGAAGGAAAGAAAAAACTCCATTAAGATGAAAGAAAAGAAAGAAAAGAGAGAAAGAAAGAAAGAAAAATATATGCACACACAAAAACATAAACACACACACACACACACACACACACACACACACACACACACACACACACACACACACACACACACACACACACACACACACACACACACACACACACACACACACACACACACATATATATATATATATATATATATATATATATATACATATATGCATTACCACCGTTACTTCACACCTCTCCCTCCATACCTCCCCTTCAACCAATCACTGTCACCAAACTTGAAAACCAGCTGAACCAAATGAATTTTCCGGCTCACGTCTCGTCTGCGTTCCGATGTGAACGTTCCCAGACGGCTGACAAACGTTTTTCATGTCGGGTTCGCGAAACCTTGGATATGACGAGACAGAAAACAAAAGTGAAATTCCATGTGGAAGTATATAAAGTATGTAAAACGTTTGCAGTATTTTTTTTTTTTTTTAGTAAGCTGTGTGTGTGGGTGTATGTTTGTGTCTGTCTGTACACAAACAGTATATGTATGTGTGTGTGAGTGTGTGTGTGTATGTATGTATGTATGCATGTATGTATGTATGTATATGTATATGCATATGTATATGTATATGTAAATATCTATATCTATCTATCTATCTATCTATCTATCTATCTATCTATCTATCTATCTATCTATCTATCTATATATATATATATATATATATATATATATATATATATATATATACGTATACATACGCATATCAATCTATCTACACACAACACACACACACATATATACATATATATAGATATACATATATGTGTGTGAGTGCGCAGGCGCACATGTGTATATGCATATTATGTATACATATACACACTGACGCACACACACACATGCACACACATATGTATACATATATATAGATATACATATATGTGTGTGTGAGTGCGCAGGCGCACATGTGTATATGCATATTATGTATACATATACACACTGACACACACACACACACACATACACATACACACACACACACACACACACACACACACACACACACACACACACACACATGCACACACATATGTATACATATATATAGATATACATATATGTGTGTGTGAGTGCGCACGTGCACATGTGTATATGCATATTATGTATATATATACACACAGACATAGACACAGACACACACACACACTCATACACACACTCACACACACACACACACACGCACACACACACACACACACACACACACACACACACACACACACACACACACACACACACACACATATATATATATATATGTGTGTGTGTGTGTGTGTGTGTGTGTGTGTGTGTGTGTGTGTGTGTGTGTGTGTGTGTGTGTGTCTTTTTATTGATTCACAAATGCTATTTATGTATACACAAAGGTATAATATCACCTGTTACAGCAAAGCATACCAACTCCATTTTCCATTAATAATTAAAACCCGTACATTAAAAGGCTATGTATTGCCATTTGACCATCCGGTGCAGCCTGTTATTACACAGAATAAACAATTAAGCGTGTGATGTTACTTAATACGCTAAATGAATCCATCAGGTCCATATAGCACTGGATAATCGAGTAGTTAGATACTAGTGTTAATATAGTGTTAATACTAGAGATAAAGCAGAAGTACCAGCAGCAGTAGTATAAATGATAAAAGTATATAACAATTTTGTTTAACTCGACATAGATTTGCTTCTACATCATCCTCTGTGTGCAAGGAATGGCCGGGGTTACCATCCACTGGTAGTGCGGGATTTGAACGCGGGTCAGCAACAGAAACAACGAAGGGAAGGACAAAAAAGAAAGAAAGAAAAAAAACACGAATATGCGTATATTCGTGTGTTTTCTTGTCCTCCCCTTCGTTGTTCCTTTTGCAATCTATTCATCATGAATTCCACACGCAGGTCAGCAGGTTTGCTAGACGAGAACGAAATTATCATTATCAGCAGTATTATGATCATTATTATTGCTATTATCATGCTTCTTATTCTTATTATTATTATTACAATGATTACTGTTATTATCATTACCACGACTATCATTATCATTGTTATCATACTCATAATAATAATAATAATAAAAATAATAAAATAATGATAATGATAATAATAATAATAATAGTAGTAATAATAATAATGATGATAATAATAATAATTATCATTATTATCATTATCATTATTGTTATTGTTATCGTTATTATTATCATTGTTGTTGTCATCATCGTCAGCATCATCATTATTAGTAGTATCATTGTTGTTATTATTATCATTATCATTGCTATTATAACACTATTATTATTGTTATTGTAATAATTATCATTCTTATCATCACCATCATTATTATTATCATTCTTTTATGATTATTATTCTATTATTATCATTCTATTATGATTATTATTCTATTATTATCATTCTATTATGATTATTATTCTATCATTATCATTACCATCATTAATATCATCATCATTAGTATTATCACCAGGATCATCATCCTCAATGTCATCATCATCCGATCATCACCATCATCAGTATCATTACACAAACATAAAAATACATACCAACGTACATCAATAAACACAAAATCAAAATTCTAACAAAGTCTCGTTCTATTTCTATAATTCAACGTTTAACTCGAATTGTCAAATTAATAAAAAAATACTCTTCAAATCTTATATTATCATTAACTAAAAAAAATAAAATAAAAGAAAATAAAAGTTATAATTGTTGAATGTTCAATAAAGAAAGAAAATAAGATAAAAAAAAGAACTCTTCCCGCCTTGTAGTATCATGAACCAAAATGAAAAAAGTTATATCTGTGGAATGTGAACACCACTCGGCCGGAATGAACACTAAAGCAAAGTGGTCGAAATTCTCTGGTTAAAATCAAGGCACCAAATTGTCCCTTTCTCTCTTGGCTTGTCTTTCTGTTTCTTTTTTCTCTGTCAGTTTCTAAATCTTGCTTTCTGTTTTTTTTCTCTCTCTTTTTCTGTTTCTTTCTTACTTATTTCTGTCTCTCTCTTTCTGTTTCTTGTCTGTTTCTTTCCCTCTCCTTCTCTCTCTCTCTCTCTCTCTCTCTCTCTCTCTCTCTCTCTCTCTCTCTCTCTCTCTCTCTCTCTCTCTCTCTCTCTCTCTCTCTCTCTCTCTCTCTCTCTTTCTATCTATCTAAATTCAGGGTAGTAACTGGGACAGAAGTTCAATATACAAAAAAAAAAGAAAGAAAAAAAACGGTATTTGACACTGACCTGTTATATAACGCGAATTCAGTGCTCCCGTACCCCCCAATTTGACCCAAATTCTGAACACTTTAGCTTAGGGTTCCACTGCGCGCGTGCACACACACACACACACACACACACACACAGATACAGATAACTAAGCTCCCATACTCATACTGAAACAAAGAAACACACATAAGGACAAACACAAACACACACACAACGCAATGCACATATATCTCTTCGTGTTATAATACCAACACCCTATTCTTAATTAAGAAAAAAAGGCAAAAACGAAACAAAACAAAGCGGCAATTTTTTCTTTCCTTCATTTGTCCTTGAGTGCATTACACGCACGTGGGAGGGTCAGAATGAAGGAATTAAAGATGAGGATACGAAGGAGAGATGACGAGAAAAAGGTCAGGTCTGTCAGCCTTAGGAAGTGCTGTTCCATCTCTCTTTTCTCTCGTCTTTGTCTTTTTTGTCTGTCTGTCTGGCTGCTTCGATCCCCGGCTGTTATGTCTGTCTTCGTCTCTCATTTTTTTATGTTACGTGTGTTTTCTTTGTCTGGCTCTGTTTGTTTGTTTTTTCTTTCTCATGTTTTCGTCCAATCTTCCCCTCTGTCTCTTTTTTTCTCTCGTTTTTACCTTAATCCTTCCTTTCATCCATTTATCCGTCCCTCTCTCTCTCTCTCTCTCTCCCTCTCTTTCCTCCATCCTCATTTTTCTTTCTCTCCCTCTCTCCCTTCCTCAGTACCTCTTCCCTTTCCTCTTTCCCTCTCTCCTCTCCCCTCCCCCCTCTCTCCCTTCCTCTTTCCTTCTCTTCCCTTCCCTCCCTCTTTCCCTCCCCCATCTGTCCCTTACCCTCCCCCCTCTCTCCCTCTCCCACCCCATCTCCCTCCATCCTCTCACCCTCCTCCCCCATCCGGTCACATCTGTCCCATTCACGTAAGCATACAATGAAAAAAAAGTATATATTGTTGGTTTTCTTCTTTACTCAAAAAGACGCCTTTGCCTGCACAAACGTAGGGCCTCTAATGGATATCATTCTGACTGGTGATTCCCGTTGTTGTTGTTTTTTCTCGTACCAAAAAAAAAAGAAGAAAAAAAAAATATGGTCGGCTATATAAGGGATGGGAAGGACGGAGGTAATACGGGTGAATTGTTCTCTTTAAAGGTGGTATTTTGGATCTTCTTTTCATCTTTTACGTTTCTGTTCTCTTCTTTTCGTGTTGGTTGTAGCTTTGTTGGATTTATATGTTTTGATTTTTTTGTGTTTGATGTGAGAAATCTCGGTGATATTTCATCTGATTTTCGTCATTGTACTGAAAAATTTCGTCTTCATCAGGTTTTCATTCTGCTTAAATATCGCCATATTACGATGTATACCCTGAATAGAAATTCCAAAAGGAAACGTTAGCATACATAATTTTTTCCACCCTTTGGAATGACTATTTGCAACGTCGAGCTAATTTTGGCGAGTAAACAAACCTTGGGACTTAGAGAAGTAGGTTTCGAGAATGCAGATAAACCTAGAATTCTCTCGACAAAATCTAAACACTTTTAGCAAGATGAATATTTGCTTATGCAGCATGATATTGCCTCTCGCCGATATCATCCCGATCACTGTTTGCCGAAAAGAATATAAAAGACTGCATAAATAAGGTAATATTTGCCTCGCGTATCCGGCCTGGCTACATCGACCAGGGAATACCAAAAATGTGCGTTCATAAACTAAATTTTTTGTTCAGGCTTTCTGTATTTTTTTTTCTAATCGGGTGTAGCAACAAGAAAAGGCTAGTTTTCTTTATTATTTTTTTATTCGATTTTTCATGTTTTCAAATAGAATGCTTCGTTTTGCATTACTTTGGTTTTAGTAATGCACACATAAACACGGCAATATTATCTATTTTTATATATCATTTCATGAATAAACAATACAAGGTTACATAACATACTGCACAGGACTCAGTTTCCATTTTCATATATAAATATATGCATATACATAAACAAGATAAAACTACATAACATACAATATACAGCACAAAAGAGTATAGTGAAAATACAAACAAAATTCACAAGAAACAACTTTAACACAACGATGTGACACACTGGACAAGCATATAAAGGAGAAGACATTAGACCGAACTGCTCGTTGGAAGGAGGAGGAGAAGGAGAGGCAAAGGAAAGTGGAGGAGAACGAGGAGAGGAAACGGCTCGGGGAGGAGGATATAGAGAGGGAGGAGAATGATCGGAAAGAGTAACAGGAATAACGGGTAAAAACAGCGCAACTGGGAGAGGACGGAATTCCCTGGCAGAGAGCAGCGAGGTCGGCGGAGGATTCGACGGCGTGGATCTCTCTCGAGAATCATGACCTCCAGACCTCGCCTGACCTCCCTCAGGTCACAGCGGTCACCGGGGCGAGGGCGCGTGGCTCGGGCGGCGAGGTGGGGGAGCGTGGGCGGGCTGTCCTGCATCCACGACGCGACCTGCTGCATGAGGACGCCCAGGGAGTACACGTCGGACGCCGGGGAGACCCTGCCGCCGCCGAGGGCCTCCGGACTGACCCAGAAGTAGCGCGCGGGGCAGAGGCCGTCGCAGGTCACGGGGTGCTCGCCGGGGCGCCGCCCGTGTCCGAAATCGACGATTCTGACTTTGGCGAGGCCGTCGGGGCGCTTCGAGAGAGTCACCATCACGTTGTCCGGCTTCAGGTCGGTGTGGATGACGCCCGCCGTGTGGATCTCGGCCACGCACTCCGCCAGGGACCAGAGGACGTGGAGGTACGTGAGGTCGGGAGGCCGCAGCGAGCGCAGCGCGTGGAATGTCCGAAATCCGCGGAAAGAGACGAGGAGGGCGGGCGGACGTTCTGCCACGGCCAGGAGGCGAGGTGCCCCCCCTGCTCCGCCCACAAGGTGGAGGATCTCCGCTTCCCTCAGGAATTCATCTCGATAGCCTTCACACTTGGCCACCTTCAGACAGGCGACGCCCTTCCCCCAGCGCACGAGGTCCACCTTAGCGCTCCCTCCTTCCCCCAGACGCCGCACCAACATCGACGTCTTGAGGCACAACACGTCTTCGGGACTTAACTGGGGCACCGCAGGCACACGCCCACACATCCTCTATGCACAGTCCGCCCCACCCTACTACGAGACGACTCTCCTTCTGCGTGAGACATCCACAGATCACTACTCAGGTCCGCGATTAGTTCGTCCACGACCTCGGATGACGCAAGGGACCTGGAGAAT
>NC_091562.1:32042978-32045478 GCF_042767895.1 Penaeus vannamei
GTGAGGGAAAAAAAGGAAAATAGGCAAAATAGAGCGAAAATAGAAACAAAAATAAAAAGGAAAATAGGCAAAATAGAGCGAAAGAAGAAAGGGAAGAGGGAGGAAAATAAAAATAAAAAGGAAAATAGGTAAAATAGAGCGAAGGAAGAAAGGAAAGGGTGAGGGAAATAAAAATAAAAAGGAAAATAGGCAAAGTAGAGCGAAAGAAGAAAGGAAAATAAAAATAAAAAGGAAAATAGGCAAAATAGAGCGAAAGAAGAAAGGAAAATAAAAATAAAAAGGAAAATAGACAAAATAGAGCGAAGGAAGAAAGGAAAGAGGGAGGAAAATAAAAATAAAAAGGAAAATAGGCAAAAATAAAGCGAAAGAAGAAAGGAAAGGGGGAGGAAAATAGAATAAAAAGGAAAATAGGCAAAATGGAGCGAAAGAAGAAAGGAAAGGGAGAGGGAATGTCCGATTTCCTTATCGTTGATGTTATCTTAATCATCGTCATTGTCGATGTTATGAAAGGTAGCATTGTTATGCTTTTTTTCTTCTCTTTTATCGGATTTATGTACAATATCACACACATTTCATTTTTGAGGTTCATCTTTTTGTTGCAATCATTGTCATAACCTTTATCATTACTATTCATTATCATTCGTTATTTCTATTATTTCCATTCTTTTTACTATTGCAATGAAAATAATAATGATAATTTTTATCATTATTGCTGTTCTTTATTTCTACGTTTCATTATAATTATGGTCAAAATTGTTATTATTATCATTATCACTATTATTTCTATATTTTTATAATGATAATTACTATCATTGTCATTATCGTTATTGTTATCATTATAATCACTACTACTACTATTCTTATTGTCATAATCACTATTACTACTATCATCATTATCATTATTATTATCATTTATTATCATTTATCATTACTACTACTACTACTTTGAATATATTATTATCACCATATTATCAGTTCTATCCTTCTTATCAATTTTATTGTTATCATTTTTATCATTAATGTTATTATTTATATCATTGTCATTTTTAGCATTGTTGTCATCATCATTATTTATTCCATTGTTATCATTCTTCTTCTTCTTCTTCTTATTGTTATTATTATTATTATTATTATTATTATCATTATTATTATCATTATTATTATTATTATCATTATTATTATTATTATTATTATTATTATTATCATTATTATTTCTATTATTACTGTTATTATCATCATTATTATTATTATCATTATCATAGTAATTATTATGATTGTTATTATTATTATTATTATTACTATTATCATTATTATTATCATCATTATCAATATCATCATTATTATTATCACTATTATTGTTTTATTATTATCATTATCATTAATGATTTTATTTTCATTATTATGAATCATTATCATTTTTATCGTCATCCTTGTTTTTACAATTATAATAATGATAATAATGATAAATATCATTATTATTATTACATTCATAATTATTATCATCATTACTATTATAGTTATTGTTATTATTACTATTTATTACTGTTGATAACAGTATGATCATTACCTTTTTTTTACAATTATTACTATTTTGATGGTTGTTGTTTTTTATCATCATTATCATTATTATTATCATTATTATTATTATTATTATTATTATTATTATTATTATTATTATTATTATTATTATCATTATTATTATTATTATCATTATTATTATTATTATCATTATTATCATTACTATTATTATCATTAATATTATTATCATTATCATTATTATTATTGCGTAAATAATAGAAAGGGAAGGGGAAGCGAGACACAGAAGGGGACGTAGTGATGGATAAGAAATAAAAATGTCTATTGAGCTTTTGGTAACGCTCGTGTGACTCGCTCGGCCCGGGACTCGTTGGGTGAAAGGTCTTTTATACTATTTTTTTATCCTTATTTTTGCTGTTTTTGTCTTTATTGTTGGTGTTGTCCCTGGCATTGTTTTGATTATTTTTGTGTTGTTGTTGTTGTTGTTATCATCATTATTTTTATTATTGTTATTGCAATTATCATCATCGTTGTAATCATTACCATTGTTATCGTTATTATTATATTTATTGTTATCATTGTACTATTATCATTCAGGTCCCCATAACCATCATTATCATTCATCTTATAATGATTATTCACATCATAACATATAACGATTTATCTATCATTACAACCGTTATTGTTATCGCTTCCTGCACTATCACTATAATCAGTATCATCACTATCATAACCATTGCTATCCTGAATCAATTAAATCATCACTTATTATTATTACCTCATCACATTCTAAAACGAAATCCAACCAGTATCATCACTATCATGACCTTTGTTATCTTGAATAAATTAAATAATCACTTTTATCATTATCACCTCATCACATTATAAAATAAAATCATCACTATCATAACCATTGTTATCCTGAATCAATTAAATCATCACCTTTATCATTATCACCACATCA
>NC_091562.1:32052978-32065478 GCF_042767895.1 Penaeus vannamei
GAAGACATCATGAATATTTCATTTTTTTTTTTTTTATAAGAAATTTAACAATTACACAATATAATTACTAAAAATGTGAACGCAATCGCCAGCCAGTGTACATTAATCCTTATTTTTTCGGAACATGATAGAACACTAACTAGCAACTTTTCCGCCTAATTTCATTGATGATCCAAATAGGCTTATTACTTACAATTACATTATTACTGATAATGACACTGATATCAAATATTACAACAGTACTATATATGAATCGAAATGATAATGAAATAACACAAATAAAGAAAAATCACCAAGACACACTAGATAATTACAGATGAAAAGGCATGTAAACTTTAAAATTCTCGTGATATTTTTTGCACTGAACCCCTCCTGTAATCCCACACTGAACACATTGGTCTGTCAGTGTTCATTTATCCTTCTCTTTCGTGCTCAGAACCAAGAAGAACACTAAATAAATGAACTAATGGCTCCCTGTGCTTTGGGCAAACCGTTATCCTCTTTTCCGCCTTATTTTATCAATGAACCACACATGCAACCAATCACACAAGGAACCAACGAGAGAATGGATAAACGAATGAACCGGGTCAGTCTCCAGCATAGTTTCCCCTTCGGCAGAGTCAATGATTGCAGGGATTACCTCGCGTTTGCCTGTGCACATGCATACGCTGCCTCCATTGCAGAACACTGATTTACATGATCTCCTTGCCAGTGTGGGATCTTAAACAAGCGTACACACATATGTACACAAGCACGCACACACACACACACACACACACACACACACACACACACACACACACACACACACACACACACACACACACACACACACACACACACACACACTCGAACGGCCTTTCATGCACAGCACACTTTGACAGTCACTCGCAATAAAATGTAAGTGAACCATACCATGCAATCTCCGCGCTGTAATTACTTTTTGAAGAATATGAGATAAAAGACTATTCGACCTGAATAATCTAATTTCTGAATGCCAAATTACTGTCTTCTCTTTCTTTTATCTTTTTTTTCCCACCGTTTCTCTCTTTTTTTCGTTTTCTTTTTTCCTGTTTTTCTCTTTCTGTGCGTTTCTCTCTTAATATCTCCTTTCCTGATAGTAGTAGTAGATAAAAATAGGACAGAGAGGGAGAGGGAGAGAAAGAGAGAGAGAGAGAGAGAGAGAGAGAGAGAGAGAGAGAGAGAGAGAGAGAGAGAGAGAGAGAGAGAGAGAGAGAGAGAGAGAGAGAGAGAGAGAAACAAAACGGAAAAACCGACACGAAACGTTTGAATCCACGGAACCCGAGGGAAGGACACCTCACTTCCCAAGCCAGCCGTCGTGATGAGAAGGCCAAGTGAAACGTCTCGGTCGAGGAGAAGAAGCCTCTCATGGACTCCTAATTTACGTCGCCTCTGAGAAAGCAACAGCAGGAAAAACAAACAAATATTTTAATGGTCCTTTCGATGTATTGTTTTTCTATTCATGTATTATCTTTTATATATACAACAAGCGTTATATCCCTACGTGCTCCAGTTACAATGTCTTCAGTGTATATTTCTTCACGTTGCCTCTGAGGCTGAAAGAGAAGGTCGGGAAGAAGAGATCTGAGGGTGAATCCAGCGTCGAAGGGATTTCCTACACACACCGAACGGGAGGCAGAAGAGCTAAAGAGAATAAAAAGGAAGGAATGGAGAGTCGAGAAGCAATAATAAAAGAAAGGTAGATAATGACTGCCCTGGAGAAATCCGAAATCCTTTTGGAAGACGAGGGAGGTTGGAAACGAAAGTCCTGCGTATTTCACCGAGGAAGAGGAAGAAGTTGAGGCGTACCCTGACGATCATCAAAGGAAAAGAAGAGCTGCGTCAGACCATAAAGAAAACTCGAGGGTAATTAGATTGTCCCCGAGAACGAAGGGGAACCCACGGGGCTTCTTTGGGACGAGGGTCAAGAAGGGAAGGGAAACGAGAATAGCATTAAGGATAAGCAAAGGGAGGCAAGTCAAACACTGGTAAAAGGTAGGTTCACCAGAATAGGGTCCTTCAAAGAGGGAAGGAGCCGTGTGTAATCCTCCAGAGTATTCATCCTTACCCGACTGTTGTCTTATGTTGTACAGTGGGCTAGGAATTGTTGATACACGAAATGGCCTAATTATAACAACAATGAAAATGGAATACATAGATTAGTAGACAAGTAAAGAAAAAGAAGAGGGAGGGAGGTTGCAACATTCACCAATCTATCTATCTGTCTATCTATCTATCTATCTATCTATACACACACACACACACATATATATAAATAGAGAGAGAAAGAGAGAGAAAGAGAAAGAGAAAGAGAAAGAGAGAAAGAAAGAGAAAGAGAAAGAGAAGAATCAGATTCAGTAGACAATTATAAATCAGACTAAAAGTTTAGAAACCCCACAAAAACTAGAAAAGTCGCCCAGCAAAACCTTCCTTGGACCCGGAGCGAGTTCCATGATGCGAAGGCTCTGTTCTCCTGGTCGACGAGAGACAGCCTCCCCCGGGACTTGAGAAGCGAAGAAAGGACAGATCTGAAGGTAGAATGAATTTTGAAAGAATCTTCACATTTCAGAGAAGAGACTTTGTAAAGGGGGCAGAATTCTTTTAAGAAGAAGAAAGAGGCTCCAGGGCAGAAAAAAATATAAAAAGAAAGAAGCAATAACAGTGTTAGAGAAGTATCGGAAATCAGACCCGCAGGTGAGGAGGAAGGTATGAAAAAAAAATCATAATAATGCCTAAACAGACATCGTTATGTAGGGTTCTTAAGAGCATAATGGTATTAAAACTACTTATATTCTCAGCAATATCTTTCATACAACTATGAATATCATTGCTCTAGTGAAGAACATGAAAGTCAGAAGCCATGCTAGAAGGGGTGAAAAAAGGTAGTTTCACTAATAATATGAGAAAAAACGTTATCCTAAAGTATAGTTTTCACTGGGACCCCGTTTATACTGTAGCTCTTCGCCCACGGAATATTTGTAAAGGAATTTGTACCTTATTTCGAATACTTTGAAAAAGGAATTAATACCAAACTCTTAACCTCGACCCAAACCATTTTTCCTTTTTTTTTGGGACAAGGTTATTAAATCACAACCTAACCTTTTGATAATGATTAATGCGTGGGTTGCTACCGGCTCATCCCCTCCGGCAGAAGTTGGTGAAAGCCGGTGCATCAAGAGAAGAGAGAGGGGGGCTTCACCTTGGGGGCAGTGGGGAAGGGGGGTGTCGCTTGTATTGCTGGCTTTGTTATGCTTTCTGTTGTTATTTTGAGCATTTCTGGTGCTATGGGTATTATGATAGTGATACTATTAATGACTATAAATGGTGCTGACATTTAATGATAATGATGTCAATATGTGATTATTATAATGAATGAAAATAATGGCCATGGTGATGAAAATGATGATAATCATATTAAAGATAATATTGATGAGGATATTAATGGTGATGGTGATGATGATAACAATAGTGTTGATAACTGATATAAGCATAGAGGCAATAATAAATAATAATTATAACTTCAATGATGGAAGATATGACATAAAGAAAGAGTTAAATGAAGATGACCCAAGAGCAACAGACTCAATAACGAACACAAAATCCAAATGGACAGAGAGAGAGAGAGAGAGAGAGAAAGAGAGAGAGAGAGAGAGAGAGAGAGAGAGAGAGAGAGAGAGAGAGAGAGAGAGAGAGAGAGAGAGAGAGAGAGAGAGAGAGAGAGAGAGAGAGAGAGAGAGACGACCACATAGTCAGACAGAGACAAGCAGAGACACAAACACAAGCAGACGCAGAGACAGACATAAAAGAGCCTATTAAAGGAATATAAGAAGAGAAGACTGCACCAGAGGAGGCTGAAGCAGGTTGAAGCTGTGGAAGGTCAGACGCAAAGAGACCTGCATATTCCACCCAGGACCAAAGAGGTTCTCCGTCTTTAGAGATCATCAAAGTGAAGACCTGTGTAAAACCATTAAGAGAAATGGAAGGAGCTCTAGGGTAATTAGGTAGACTCCCAAGAAGAGACAGAGAACGAAGGCAAATCAAAGGATTTCATTGGCTTAGAGCGCGATGAAGAGAAGGAGAAGAGGGTACCGGTGTCTCACCTGAAAAGAAAAGAAAAAAAAGAAAGAAAATATCTTAATCGTCAAAGCGATGCTGGTGAGTAGTATATGAGAAAGCACAAAGCTATTATTTTATTATTGCAATTATTATCATCACTGTTATTATTATTACTATTATTTTTATGTTATCATTCTTATAACAATTGTTATGGTTACTATAACTGTTTCTATTATCACTATTATTGCCATCATCGTTATTATTACTATTATTATTGATACTATAATAAATGTTATCATTATTATCTCACCATCATTATTATTCTTATGCTTTTATAATTTACTAAATCATCTTAATTGAGGCAAGAATTCTAGAAAGCAGGACCAAAACAAAACCCAGACGAACCGCAAAATGTGCAACGTCATAAAATGAATATATAACAACAAATAAAACGGAAACCGATGAAGCACGAACGCCTGTCATAATTCAGACGCTCCACGACCCACCAAGACCACCACAACCTCCGAAATAACCAATCCCTGCAGCGCCTTCGTGGGCAGTTACCCAGCCAGCGACCGCCCGGAGAAGACACTGCATTCGCCTCCGGTCCTCATATTTAATAGCCCGCGTCGAATTGGATCTGGCCAGGAAATCGAAGGAGGGAAGGATGCGTAGGACCTCGAAGAAGGCGAGGGGATAGACAGCTGATAGTGCTTGTCAAGGGGACGGCAAGGGGAATAGACGTATTGTAGCGCCCTATTTTGGGCTTCTTCTACTTAAACAATATTAGATACAATTTCTAAATTAACCAAACCTTTACTTCTTTGCATCAACAAATAAAATATTTAGTTACAAAACTAGGTAGCTGCCACCACCTGGGGTATTCCACAGAAACTCCTTAGGACCGAGCGTTTTTTTAAATTATCATTATTGCCCAGTGAAATGGCATAGGGGGAGATGAATTACAATTACAACCACAAAAAATAAATTTATTAATTGGAACAGACAAAAGGTTCTGGCAGTTATATCGTCCATCATAAAAAAAATCTATGAATGGGCACACTATGAACCACTCTCTACTATTACACAAGAAATGAAATGTGAACGAGCAAACAATATCTGAACTATGGACCGACATCAGTCAGACCGAAACGAGGAGAGTACACTGCGCTTTACTCCTCTCACAAATGCAACAATTTACATGTACTCAAATTAACGCAATTATCCTTGAAAACGCAAGATACTGAAAAAATGCCTCGTGGATCACCATAACATATAACAAGATTAACATCTCAAACTAATGGGGAAACTTATCTCAAATAAACACCCTGCTCTGAGCGTCACGGTTCCCTTTCAACATGCACTGGAAACACTCCTCTCTGGGTAGCAACGGTCCTGTTCTGTCCTGAACAAAGGTCCGAAGAAGAAGAAAAAAAAACCGTTTATATCGTTCTTTCCACTCTAGTTCTCCCTGACTCAGCATTTCCAAAGATTAAGGGGAGACCGCCAACAATTTTACCTTCTTTTAACAAAGATCCGAAGGGACGCCTTAGAGCTTCCCCCAACGCCACTACCCAAAGAATTCGAGTGTAAACAAAAATGACGGGTATTTCCTTTTTCCTCACTCGATGAAGTTCTTGCACACATTTTCTTATTTACAATACTGCATGACATTCCAACAGTATGAAATTCAATAGTATGATATTCGACAGTATAAAATTAAGGCAGAAATTAAATATGAAAATAAACTTTAAGAATGCACTTTTTCCCTGGTGAATACGTGCAAGCCCCGCTGGAAACGGACCGCGTAATTCAAAATATGTTATGACCCAAGATGGCCATCACATTACTGGTCGGGAAAAGAAGGCTTTGGGTTGAGGGTTTAGAGAGAAGGGAGAGGGAGAGAGGGAGAGAGGAAGAGGGAGGGAAGGAGGGAGAGGGAGAGGAGGGAATGGAGGGAGAGAGGGAGAGGGAGGAAGAGGGAGAGGGAGGAGAGAGAGGAGAGAGAAGGGAGAGGGAGAGGGAGAGGGAGAGAGAAGGAGAGAGAAGAGAGAGAGGGGAGAGAGAGAGAGAGGAGAGGGAGAGAGAGGAGAGGGAGAAGAGAGAGGAGAGGGAGAGAGAGAGGAGAGGAGAGGGAGAGGAGAGAGAGGGAGAGGGAGAGAGAGGGAGAGGGAGAGAGGGAGAGGAGAGAGTGGAGGAGAGAAGGAAGGAAAGGAAGAGGGAGAGAGAGGGAGAGGGAGAGGAGAGAGAGAGGGAGAGGGAGAAAGAGGGAGAGGGAGAGAGAGGGAGAGGGAGAGAGGGAGGGAGAGGTAGAGAGAGGGAGAGGGAGGAAGAGAGGAGAGGGAGAGGGAGAGAGAGAGAGGAGAGAGGAGAGAGAGGAGAGAAAGGGAGAGGAGAGAGAGAGGGAGGGAGGGAAGAGAGAGGAAGAGGAGAGAGGAGAGAAGAGAGGGAGGGAGGGAAGAGAGAGGGAGAGGAGAGAGGAGAGGAGAGAAGAGAGGGAGAGGAGAGAGGAGAGAAGAGAGGGAGAGGAGAGGGAGAGAGAGGGAGAGGAGAGAGAGGGAGAGGGAGAGAGGCGGAGAGGGAGAGAGAGGGAGAGAGAGAGAGAGGGAGAGGAGAAAAAGGGAGAGGGAGAGGGAGAGGAGAGAGAGAGGGAGAGGGAGAGAGAGAGGAGAGGGAGAGAGAGCGGAGGAGAGGAGAGAGAGAAGGAGAGGGAGAGAGAGGGAGAGGGAGAGAGAGGGAGAGGCAGAGAGGAGGAGAGGGAGAGGGAGAGGGAGAGGAGATAGGGAGAGAGAGGAGAGGGAGAGGGATAGGGAGAGAGACGGGGAGAGAGAGAGAGAGATTATTGAGAGAGGGAGAGGGAGAGATTGGGAGAGGAGAGAGAGAAGGATAGGGAGAGGGAGAGGGAGAGAGAGGGAGGAGAGGAGAGAGAGAGAGAAGGGAGAAGGAAAGAGAAGGGAGAGAGAGAGGGAGAAGAGAGGAGAGGAAGAGGGATAGAGGAGAGAAGGAGAGGAAGAGAAGAGGAGAGACGGAGAGAGAGGGAGAAGGTGAGAGAGAAGGAGAGAGAGGGAGAAGGTGATCGAGAGGAGAGGGTGAGAGATTGAGAGAGGTGAGGGGAACGAGAGGAGGAGAGGGTACGAGAGAGGAGAGAGAGAGGGAAGGGAGAGGGAGAGAGAGAGGGGGAGAGGGAGAAGGAGATAGAGGAGAGGAAGAAAGAGGGAGATGGAGAGAGAGAGGAGAAGTCGAGAAGAGAGAGAGAGAAAGGGAGGTGGAGAGAGAGGAGAGGAGAGAGAGAGGGGAGAGTGGAGAGAGAGAGTGAGAGTGAGAGAAAGGAGAGAGGAGAGGGAGAGGAGAGAGAGGAGAGGGAGAGAGGGAAAGAGAGGGAGATGAGAGGGAGAGTGAGAGAGGAATAGAGAGGGAGAGGGAGAGAGAGGGAGAGGGAGAAGAAAAGGGAGAGAGAGGGAGGAAGAGGGAGATAAAGAAAGGGAGAGGGAGAGAGAGAGAGGGAGAGAGAGGGAGAAGGAAAGAGAGGGAGGAGGGAGAGAGAGGGAGAGGGAGAGGGAGAGAGAGGGAGAGGGAGAGGGAGGAAGAGGGAGATAAAGAAAGGAGAGGGAGAGAGAGGAGAGGGAGAGAGAGGGAGAGGAGAGAGGGAGAGAGAGGGAGAGAGAGGGAGAGAGGAGAGGGAGGAGAGAGCGAAGAGGAGGAGAGGGAGAGGAGAGAGATGGAGAGGAGAGGAGGAGAGAGAAGAGAGGGAGAGAGAGGAGGGAGGCAGAGAGAGGGAGCAGAGATGGAGGAGAGGAGAGAGGGAGAGAGGAGAGGGAGAGAGGGAGAGGGAGGAAGAAGAGGGAGAGGAGAGTGAGAGAGACAGGGAGGGAGAGGGAGAGAGGGAGAGAGACAGGGAGGAGAGAGAGAGGAGAGGGAGAAGAGAGAGGGAGAGGAGGGAGAGGGAGAGAGGAGAGGGAGAGGGAGAGGGAGAGGGAGAGAGGGAGAGGGAGAGAAGGAGGGAGAGAGTGAGAGGGAAGAGGGAGGGAGAGGGAGGGAGAGAGGAAGAGGGAGGGAGAGAGTGAGAGGGAGGGAGAGTCAAAGTCAAAGTCAAAAGTCAAAACATTTTATTCCATTAATTACAATGGTTATTCTTTACATAAATACATTCATATCTACAGTTGATGATTTAATAGGTGTTCTTTTAATTTCGTTTTGAAATTACAAAAGCTATTAATGACTCTTATATTATCTGGTAACATGTTCCATAGCTTGGGTCCATGTATTTCCATTTGCCGTGCCCCTGTATCAGTCCTCGATCTCTTAACATAGAGTTTACTTGGCGTGTCACGACACCTGATGTGGTCCCTACAGTTTGCAAGGGCATTAACCATTGCGGATAATTCCCATGAATGAGCTTGTAGATGAATACCCATGTATCATAACTGCATTTTGGTTGGACTTTTAACCATTTTAATTTTTGGATATGCGGGCTAATGTGATCAAGTTTACTGATATTACCTAATGTAACTTCTGCAGCAAAGTTTTGTAATTTTTGTACTTTTTGTATTTGGGTTTTGTTAGTCGAACCCCAAATATTTGAACAGTAGTTAATAATGCTTAGAACTAGAGTTTGCACAACCATGATTCTAGTTTCAGTAGTGATTTGATTTTTTATGTGATTAAGATATACTAGGGTGCCCATTACTTTCCTGTGTATCTTGTCAACGTGTTGTTCAAATGTCATGAATTTGTCTAAGTGTACTCCCAGATTATTCACTGGCAAGTGTTCTAAACTTGATCAGAGCAGCCATTTTCAAATTATATGAGTCCGTGTCATTGGGAATTTTAGCTATATTCTTTGCCGGCTACCTAGAAATATACATTGAGTTTTATGTGGATTTAGTTTAAGGCCATTAGTGTCATAAAATATAATTTTGCTTGTGTAAGGAGTATGTTGAGCGTTTCTTATTAATGGTATTCAGTTGTTTACAGAGGCATTATGAAGAAACTGTGAATCATCGGCGTACTGTACCAAGAAGGCAGTTATGAGCTATTGTTGATAAATCATTTATGAAAATTGCTGAATAGGATCGGACCTAAAAATATGGATCCCTTGTGGGACACCAAAAGGTACTTCTTGTTTTGATGACATACAATCTTTGATTCTTATCGATTGGGTCCCTTGCAGCATCTAAATAACTTTTAAACCAAAAGATATCAATTTTATGAATTACTAATTTGTTGAGGAAGAATTTCATGGTTAACACTATCAAAAAGCCTTAGATAGGTCGCATAATGTGAGCAAATTTACCTGATTATTGTCTATGTTATTATAGATCCTCCATCAGTAATTTGTAGGTAAAGCTGTTTCAGTAGATAACTTATTTCTGAAACCATGTTGCGTTTTTAGATAATAAGTTATTGGCCTCCAGGAAACTCGTTAATTGATTTGCTACAATTTTTTTCAAGAACTTTAGATAATAAAGGGAGTATAAAGTGATTGGGCGATAATTATTCACATCGTCTATATCCCCCGACTTGAAAATTGGTGTTACTATACCATGTATTTCCAAAAGCGACGGAAAGACACCAGTGACCAGAGAGTGTGTTAATAATGACCGTCAAATAGTGTTGGAGATTGCGGGTAGACTATTCTTCTCGATAAAATGCAAAGCAATACCGTCTGCTCCCTACAGCATTTGTTTTTCGCGAAGGTGTTTTATTTCTAAGATTATTGTTTCTACGTCCACTGGTTGTGGTCTGAAAAAAATAGTTGTAAACATTGCCCTATCTGTGTTTCGTTGTAATGTAGAAGCAGTTGTTTGTTCATAAGTTAGTTTCCCAATTTTTGAAAAGAAATGATTAAAATGTTCTGTTTTGTGTAGGACCTGCACAACCACTAGTGAGCTGTTTGTTTTGAGGCACTAGTGTTTTAACATTTTTCCATGTCTTATCAGAGTTGTTCTTATACTCAGTAAATTTATTTCTGAAATAATTTTTTTTTAGCAGATTGAATTAACATTTTGACATTTTTCTTTTTTACTTTATAATCTACTTGAAAGGCAGCTTCATGTCTGTTACTTTTAAGAGCTTGGTGGGCTTCATTTCTATTGCAAATGGCTCTCTTGATGTCATTTATCCATGGAGCAGGGGGACGTCTGACGATTCGTGTTACGTAGGGAGCCAGCGCATCGATGCTGGTATTAATAACTTCCGTGAGAATAGTTACTTGTTTGTTTACACTATCTGTCGATGGAATATTTAATAGATTAATTTCTTTAGACAGGATAAGCTCGTGAAAAGACTGAGGGTCATAGTGTTTGAAATCGCGAAAAGTTTTTATTACTGGTGGTCTCTTTGTTTTCTTTATATTTATCGTCATCGTGATACGTTCATGATCAGCAACGTGGCACGGGGTGACATCGGAATGGAGAATGAGATCTGGTCTGTTAGTTATTATTAAATCTAATAGAGAAGAGGTGTTTTCTGTAATTCGAGTAGGTTTATCTATTATTTGTTCTAATTTATTTTCTTAATTACCTTTGCTAATTTAGCATTAGGTTTTGTTAAATCATCATTTAGCTTACCTAAGATGAAAAGCTGTTTTTTTTAAGGGCATTTCTCTAAAAACCTTTTCACTGTATTCAAAAGATTCCGAGGTAGCATGGGGGTGCCTATAGACAGCGCCAATAATGAAGGAAGGAAGCATGTTGCTTTGTACGGTAAGCCAGACATCTTCTACGGCAGTATTGTTAACTGCTGTAGTAGATATCCTGTTTGACTTCAGGGTATCCCGTACATATATACACACTCCTCCTCGCCCTGCAATACATCTGTAAACTTTAAAATTTGGAATATTGATAAAATTACTGACCATTTCCTGGTGGAGCCATGTTTCACTTATGCATATGTCTATGTTTCTCTCCCCAACAAGCATTTTAATTTCTTCAAAATGCCCGAGGAGAGACTGAGCGTTTATATGCTCTATTTGTATGACTTTTTGCGATCTAGTCCATTGGTACGCATGACGAAAGCGTCTGCCCGTGGTCAAACTTATTCTGATCGCGCTTGTACTTATTTTTGTTTAGGAACACTTTAACATTGTCATTGTGGAAGAGTATCCAGAGTCTAAAAATAGTTCAGGTTTTATGTTCTTTCCTGTTACTGACACCGTAAAGCTGGTGTAGTATTCATGTGTCATCCCTGTCTTATGGTCCTTGACACTTATGTTTTCAAACTTTTCGGATAGATGTTCTTCTATATCCTCTTCGTTTTGTGTCTGGGTGACAACTGGATGATGTAAAGGTAGGTGTATGTCAGGACGATCATATGCCACCTTGTTTAACGGCTTTGGTGTTTCTGGTGTTCTCTCTCTCTTTTTCTCTGATTTCTTGACTTGACCTTGGTGTAACCGTCTTCATCAATACCTTGTGTGGGTTTTGCTCGTTCGGCATAGTTGTTAATGATGACTGGTGGTGCTGATGGAGGAGGGGGGGCAGCGGGTAGGGCGGTAGCCCCTTGCACCTGCTGCTGAGCTGTTTCCTCAAAGTGGCGGTTGGGGTCGAGATGTTCTCTTTGATTGTTACTCCTGTTGTTTTGTCTTTTTCTAAAGCTCCGTTTAGGGGACCGTCTGCTTTTTTTTTTCGATTTTTCGATTTATCTTGCCGATTTTGATGAAACTCACACCCTTTTATATGGGCCCCTTCCCATTGCCTGTGGTCGTTTTTTCGTGAAATCGCTTGAACAATTTTTTGAATTAGCGATAAAAACCGAAAAACCAGAAATTCCGCCATTTTGAAAATGCAGCACCTGGGTCAAAAGATGACGACTTTAGATACAGCAAGACAATCAATTTTATTTGATTTGTGCACAGAACTATCTTATATCTCACAACTTGATCGAGAGCGTTTTTCGATTTCGACTTCAATTTTTTTTTTTGTGAATTTTTGAAGGTGGGGACTTCAAAAAAAAAATAATGGTAAAAATTTGCTTACATTGACCACTTTACAAGAAGTACAGGCAAAAACTGCGAAAACGCTCTCGATCAAGTTGTAGATATTTTATTTTTCTACAAAATGAGCCATAATATGTTAATTTTTGAACATGGTGTGCCCGAACCCACCCCTAATGGTGGAGTTCGAGATATCGGCATTTTGCGTTTCTTCATCTTTCCAAGGCTATCTTGATATCAACAAAACAAGGCATAAGATTAGTCTTCCTACACCATAATCCTCTATCATCTACCTATTTTCGAAGTCTTGCGGACATTGCCAGCACGTAACAGGTTTCTCAAAATTTTACGTATAGTGCGGAGTGGTGGCAGTGATCTGGGGGTCTATAGGCCTACATTGACCATTTTTAAAAATTTCCTAAAAATCCAAAGAAAATCATACAGCCATTCTGATCTCATGTTTGAATAGAACTATCTTTCTACTATTATA
>NC_091562.1:32072978-32080478 GCF_042767895.1 Penaeus vannamei
TTCTCCCTCCCCCCCTTTCTCTCTGTCCCTCCCTTCCTCCCACTCTATCTCTCTCTCCCTCTCGCCCCCTCCCTCCCTCTCTCTCTCGCTCTCCCACTCTCTCCCTCTCTCTCTCACTCCCCCCCTCTCTCTCTCCCTCTTTCCATCCCACCCCCCCCTCTCTCTCTCCCTGCCCCTCTCTCTCTCTCTCTCTCTCTCTCTCTCTCTCTCTCTCTCTCTCTCTCTCTCTCTCTCTCTCTCTCTCTCTCGCTCTCTCTCCCGTTGAAATAAAAATGTAACCGGATACACGATGCTTCCCGAATACGACAAAGGAGAGTGCCATGATGTCTTGGATGAGGAGAGAGAGCCACCCTTGGGATGCCACATCGAGATAGAAGATAAAAGTGCGAGCAGCGTCCGTTTTGGCCGATGTAGAAAAACGGTGAATAAAAATGAAAAAAAAGAGATGTATCTGAACGGTTTCGGTTAGATTTTCGCCAGGGATGCATGCATTTCTGACGGAGATCTCGTCGGAGTCTTTCATTTACAACTATACGTCAGGAAAACATGTCTCTCTGACGATGTAATAAAAATCGGCCATTTCTTATACTATCTCTCTCTCTCTCTCTCTCTCTCTCTCTCTCTCTCTCTCTCTCTCTCTCTCTCTCTCTCCCTCTCTCTCCCTCTCTCATTCGCATTAAAACCTTTTCTGTAAGATAAGATATCAGGATTACAGACGAAACGGATAGATCTGTATGGCATACAATAACACATGCCCACTTATGCCCATAAACGTAAATGCCCATAGTGTTTTAAGTAAGAAATTGATTGCCATACATTACCTGACTTTCGTTTGCTCGCTGCAGGTGTAAGGCGACCCAGCTTGACCTCTCACTCAACGCAGAGACAGCCTGACCTCCGGGCCACTCACCCTCCGCGCAGCCACGTCCTGGTTGGGGCTGGCCACCGCGGGCACCACAACGCTGTCGTCTCGGCTCGTGTTTATTTCTACTCGTGTGTTAACTCTTAAGAATAAGGAGTCAGTCGTGTAGAGAATATTTGTCTGCCTCACCAGTGTTAATGCAGAGGGTAATAACCTTTTTATAATCCGAGAGTAAAATGGAATTAAAAGATAAATTGATTGCAATGTTTTAGATAGAGATTTCCGAAAAGGGAAGTAGGAAATAAGAACAGCAAGAATAAGAATAATGATAATGGTGATGATGATGGCAATGATGAATGTTTGTGGTGGTAATAAAGATAATGGTAATAATGATGGTGGTGGATGGTGATCTTTCTCCCCTATCTACCCTCCCTCCCTCTTTTTTCTCTCTCTCTCCCCTACCATCCCTCCCCCTCTCTCTCCCCCCACCATCCCTCCCTCCTCTCTCTCTCTCTGTCTCTTTGTCTCTCTCTCTCCCTCCCTCCCCAACCCTCCCTTCCTCCTCCTCTCCCTCTCTCGCACTCTCATGGAACACGGAAGGACTTAGGAACAACCTGACAAAGGAATTACACTTAGTGTATCGCATTTCCTATTACATGATATATTCCCCAGGAAACCTTGTAATAGGAAGGAACGGTGACTTGTAATCACCAATAAAACGAAAATAATTACTAATAAAACGAAAATAACCCACAACGCATACACACATGCAGAGATACAATACAAACAGTAATAATCTATATTATCACTCTATCCATAATCATCAATGGAAATGATACATTGATTACTAATAAATCGGAATTTATCCATAACACTTTCCTGCATACAGCGTAACAATGCAAACGTTACTAGCTACAGCCTCACTTCAGCCACAATTACCAATAAAACGAAAACAATTGACTAATAACCAATTAACCGAAGCATTTCCACCAAGCAGAAGTGCATACGACGAGACAATATAAACATCGCTGGCTATTACACCACATCCACCATAATTAGCATCAAAAAGGAAATTATGAGACAATATAAACATCACTGGCTATTACACCACAACCACCACAATTACCATCAAAAAGGAAATTATACATTAAATACTAATAAATCGGAGCTTATCCACGACACATACACACTTGCGACGGAACAATACAAGCAATGTTAGCTTTAATACCACGACAGCCAAATGCCCTTACACCCGAGGAAGTCGATCTGGCCAGCTGCGATTCACAGACAGTATTCTCATCCACTTTGAATCTCCATCAGGAAGCCGAAGGAGAGAGAGAGAGAGAGAGAGAGAGAGAGAGAGAGAGAGAGAGAGAGAGAGAGAGAGAAAGAAAGAAAGAAAGAAAGAAAGAAAGAAAGAAAGATAGATAGATAGATAGATAGATAGATAGATAGATAGATAGACAGACAGACAGATAGATAGATAGATAGATAGATAGATAGATAGATAGATAGATAGATAGACAGACAGACAGATAGATAGATAGAGAGAGAGTCTGGCAGACAGACAAACAGAAAGAGAGAGTTAAGAGAGCGAGTGAACGAGCGAATGAGCGAGAGGAAGACAAACAGATAATTAGATAGAGACACGCAGGGCCTCGGAAGCGGGGCGCAGGATAATCCCTGAACAGAATTGCCAAGGGACGGCGACAGGAGTGGAAGGAGATCAAGGGACTGTGAAGAGGCAGACGTGGAGTGTCTAGAGAGGACGCATTGTGGAAGGATCGTTGGCTGTGAATGAATGAGATAGATAGATAGATTGAGAAAGAGAGAGAGAGAGAGAGCGCGAAGGGAGAGATAGAGAGACAGGGGAGGGAGAGAGAGAGAAGGGAGAGAGTGAGAGAGAAGGGAAAGAGAGTGAGAGGGAAAAGGGAGAGAGTGAGAGGGAGAAGGGAGAGAGAGAGAGAAGCGAGAGAGAGAGAAGGGAGAGAGAGAGAGAGAGAGAGAGAGAGAGAGAGAGAGAGAGAGAGAGAGAGAGAGAGAGAGAGAGAGAGAGAGAGAGAGAGAGAGAGAGAGAGAGAGAGAGAGAGAGAGCGAGAGAGAGAAAAAGAGTGAGAGTGAGTGAGAGACTGAAAAATAGAGATAGAGACACAGATCGAGAGAGAGAGAGAAAAGAAAGATACGAACACAGAGAAAGAAACATAGAGAGAGAAAGAAAGAGGGAAAAAAGTCTTAGCCAGCAACACAAGGGAAAAGTTACTCACATACAAGGTAAGACAGGACCCCCCCCCCCCATTTCCGAGAGATCATTAGATATATCGACCCCAATATCTCGCATAAAGTTTAGGCCATGTTTTTAATGATGATATGTGGATTTATAATCTATTTATCAATCAATCAATCAATCAATCAATCAATCTATCAATCTATCAATCAATCACTCAATCTATCTATCTATCTATCTATCTATCTATCTATCTATCTATCTATCTATCTATCTATCTATCTATCTATCTATCTATCTATTTATCTATCTATTTATCTGTCTATCTATCTTATATATATTTTTTCTTTTTCACCTGTTCATCAATTGAGATCATTTTCTTTTTTATTTCATTTTTTTCAGTCCTTATCTTTTGATTAGATTTCTATTTTCTTGTAAAAAAAGAAAATAGAAAAAGAAGAAGAAAAAAAAGAAAGAAAGAAAGAAAAAAGAAAATGAAAAAAACAAGAAAGATGAAGAAAAATATAAAATAAAAAAGGAAAAAACAAAACAAAAATAACAAATAACTAAAAATATATATATACATACGATACCGAAAATACATAATCCTGTTCCATATAACTGAAGAAAAGAATCGAAGTAAAAGAAAATAGAAAGATAAATGAAGAAAGGGGGAAGTGGAAGAAATGAAGAGAATAAGTTTAGGAAAGGGGAAGCTGATAAAAGAAATAAATAGAGGAACTAGGAAAGATACGAAGAACGAACAAATGGTAGAAGAATCGGGATGATGGAAGGAAAAGAGGGAATGAGAGAGAAAGAAGTGAATATGGTAAAAGGGAAGAAGCAGAAGAAAGTAAGGAAAAATAATAAAAAAGATGAAATACAGACGAAGGTGAAAGGTGTGTAAATAGAAAAAATAGGTGATAATGGTGAACAAAAGAGGGAAAAATAAGAGAATGTAGAAGTAGGAACGAGAAAATACAGGAAAAAAAGTAAATGAAAAAGATAGAAAATATAAAAGTAAAGTAAAAAGGGAGAAGGAAAGTACAGGTAAAAAAAGAAGAAAGAAAAAGAAGAACAAGAAGAGAGATAAAGAGAGAGAGAAAGTGAGTGAGAAAGAGAGAGAGAAAAAGAGAGAGAGAGAGAGAGAGAGAGAGAGAGAGAGAGAGAGAGAGAGAGAGAGAGAGAGAGAGAGAGAGAGAGAGAGAGAGAGAGAGAGAGAGAGAGAGAGAGAGAGAGAGAGAGAGAGCGAGCGAGCGAGAGAGAGCGAGAGAGAAAGAGAGAGAGTTAAAGAACCAGAGAGAAAAAATAGAGAATAAGGGAGAAAGAAAGAAAGAGAGAAAGAGAATAAAGAATAAAGAATGAGAGAGAGAAGAGAGAGCAGAGAAAGAGAGAGAAGTTGTACAGGCACCTTGTTAGGAACCCGAAGCCGAAGTAAGTTTCGAGAAGCTGTGGCGTCCTCCTTGAAATGGAAATGGCGGTCGTGAGGAAGAAGCCTCGCTCTCGGGGTGGCGAGAAAGTGCAGAGAAGATGGACCGTACTAGAGGGCATATCTATCTATCTGTCTATCTATCTATCTATTTATCTATTTATCTGTCTATATATCTATCTATTTCTCTATCTATCTGTCTATCTATCTATCTGTCTATTTATCTATCTGTCTATCTTTCTATCTACCTATCTATATATTTATCTATCTATCTATTTATCTATCTATTTGTCTATATATCTATCTGTCTACCCATCTATATATCTATCTACCTATCTATCTACCCATTTATCTATCTATATATCTATCTATCTACCTACCTATCTATATATATAGAGAGAGAGGGAGAGATACATCTATCTATCTATCTATCTATCTATCTATCTATCTATATATATACATGCACACACACACACACACACACACATACATACATATATACAGTATATATGTGCGTGTGCATTATACCGGTCAGCCTGTTCATTTCCGCCATGATTAATGTCCACAATCCATCGGGCTTGGAGCTGTCTCGAGAGAAAAATAAAGGCCATTCAACGGCGGTGTCTGGAGTCGGCATCGCAGGGGAGGGGGACGGGTGGGGGTGGGGTTGGGGTTGGGGGGATTTAATAGTCTGAATGAATGATCGTGAGGGAGATTATCCTTTACCTTGTTTTTTTTTTCTTCTTATTTATCGTTCTCTTTTTCTCTTTCTTGATCTCTCACAGGGGCTGTCTTTGTCTCCCTTTCGTTCTCTCTTGTCCTTGCTTTTGATTCCTCTCTCTATCTCTCTATCATTTCTTCAAATCTTACAAAATCTTACATTTATATATATATATATATATATATATATATATATATATATATATATATATATATATATGTATATATATGCATATATACAAGTATATATACAAATATATATATATGTATATATATATATATATATATATATATATATATATATATATATATATATATATATATATATATATATATATATATATATATATATATATATATATATATATATATATATATATATATATATATATATATATATATATATATATATTGACGTTATTGCTATTAACAGCAGCATTTTTATCTTTTTGATGAAAATGAATATTATTATTATCATTAACATTAATATTATCATTTTCCTCATTACTATGATCATTATTATGATTACTAACATTATCATCATTGTTATTATTGCTGTTATCACTATTACGACTACAATTGCTATTGTATAATTTTCCTTCTCCGGGTCATTATCATCATCAAGCCTATACTTAAATAAAAAATCAGTTGAATAATGAAGAGATATACAGAATGAATGAATATTTGGAATTAATATATCTCTTTTTCTGTCTACCAAATGAAGCGGGAAAACCTATGGTAATTTTTCAACCTCTCAGACTAGCCTTGAATCCTGGGTAATCCGGATGAATCCACGAACGATTTGAATTCCCGTTTTCTAACACCAAAGGACCGCGCTCGAGAAAATTTCAATAAATTATGACTTATGGAGCGCTTTAATACAGATTTGGGTTCTTAATATATACCTTTTAAATTCGGTAAAGAATAGTTCCGAAAAAGGGTAAACGATAAAGATAAACTTGATAAAAAACTAATAGACTTTATTTTTGTTATTTATTTATTTACTGAATGGAGATGAATTTACCATTTTCGTTTTCATTGAGACAGGAAAAATACAGAACAAAACGTGCTAAAATAATAAAGGAATTCACATTATTAATATTCTTTGAATTGCAAAAGGAAAAATACAGTAAAAATATGCTAAAATAACGAAAGAATTCACATTATATTTATTCATTGGATTGCGAAAGGAAAAATGCAGTAAAAAAATACGCCAAAACAACAAAAAATACGAAATGGAAATAACTTTCCCGATCAATTCCCTACTAATTGCAAGCGGTCCAACGATTATCACCTGTTCATCTGAAATACAAACATTTCACTTCTCTCAGCTCGTCAACCGTTAATGCATAAACAAGTAAAAAAAAAAAAAAAAAAAAAAAAAAAACGAGAAAAAAATAAATGTTGGTACGGCTCATGGCTCGAAACGAGAGTATTTGTTAAACTGGGAAATATAACCTAAATTATGGTATATGCAGTGGAATGCTCTAAAAAAAATGGAAATAAATTCTGAAGGGTGGGCTGTAGGGGGGGGGGGGAGGGTCAGACACAAGCTATATTAACGCCGGAGTCCAAACACGTTGATTTTTTTTTGTATGTTACTGGTTTATTTTTTCATTTTTTTACGAACAGCAAAATAGGGAACTCCGTTATCTTCCACACGCAGAAAATAAATAAATAAAAGTGTTGCCAGAACAGAAACCTCATGAACGATTTTTTTTTTTTTTTGGGGGGGGGTGAAATGATTGCATTTGTCCCGTACAATATTCAAATTGCGGTTTCCGATTAATAACGAACGTTGACTGAAACATATCAACATCCACATAAACCGCATTCCCCGCATAGGTGGCTGTCATACACGACCAACATAACACTCATAAAATCATTGGAATGGTACCAGTATACGTGAAATCATATTGCATTCTGCCACGGTGGAGACGCCGTCCAATAGAGATCATCGTGTAAACAGGATACTGACCCAGTTCAACATCTTACTCGAATACACGGCATAGCGAACACGAGGAAACACACGAGGGGACTGTGCATGGGGAAAGATAAGAGAAATGCTGTATTAATTCTAATCGATCTCCTTCGCTCCGCTTCTCTCTGTCTCTGTCTCTGTCTCTTTCTGGCTCTCTCGTTTCATGCTTTCCTTCCACCCTCTCTGTTTTATTTGTTTACATTTTTTTGTCTCCTCTCTCTCTACTTCCCTCCCTCCTCCCTCCCTCTCTCCCCCCCCCTCTCTCTCTTCCCTTTCACACGCGC
>NC_091562.1:32087978-32092487 GCF_042767895.1 Penaeus vannamei
AAGAAGGATAGAAAGATGGAAGGATGGAAGGAGGAGGAGAGGAAGAAGGTGAAGAAGGATAGAAAGATGGAAGGAAGGAAGGAGGAGGAGAGGAAAAAGAAGGCGAAGAAGGATAGAAAGATGGAAGGATGGAAGGAGGAGAAGAGGAAGAAGGTGAAGAAGGATAGAAAGATGGAAGGATGGAAGGAGGAGAAGAGGAAGAAGGTGAAGAAGGATAGAAAGATGGAAGGATGGAAGGAGGAGGAGAGGAAGAAGAAGGCGAAGAAGGATAGAAAGATGGAAAGATGGAAGGAGGAGGAGAGGAAGAAGAAGGATGGAAGGAGGAGGAGGAGAGGAAGAAGAAGGATGGAAGGAAGAGTACGAGAGGAAGAAGGATGGTAGGGTGGATATAAGAGGAGGAGAAGAAGAAGAAAGAGGAGGAGGATAATGAAAAGACGAAGGCGAAGAAAAAGAGGAAGAATGAGAAGAAGAAAAAAAAGGAAGAAAAGGAGAAGGAAGACAAGGAGGCGAAGAAAAGGGAGAAGAAAGATAAGGAAATGAAGAATTAGAGAAAATTAGAGAAAAAAGAAGAAGAAAGAAAGAAAAGGAGAAGAAGAACTAACTGAACAAGAAGAAAGATAAGGAGAAGACGAATAAGAGGAGGATGTAGAACTGAGAGATAAAGGAAAAGAAAGACGAGGGAGAAATAGGAAACGCAGCTCTACACTCCTTTTATTCATAATATTAAACTAACCTTCAGTATTATTTCCCTTTCTATTTTACTTTAGTTACCCCTCTTCTATCATTTATCTTGTATTTTCTTTTATTACCACATTGGTCTAGGTTTGGTAAAGAAAGGTGCTTTTGGTGTTGGTATCAAACGCCAATTTAGAAGAGGAATCGATCACAGTTGGTCAGTGAGATTTGGTCAAATGGACATCTCAAGATATTTATGACCTCGTATTTCATTTTTTTTAAAGGGAAACAGAATGATTTTTAAAAAAGATAAGAGAGAAAATTGGGATACGTTTTTGAAGGATTTCGGAACGGCCCTAGATTCTGGTTTGGCAACTCTGGCGCCATACTTTACCATCAGTTGGGTGCAGGCAATTGCAAGCACGTGTCTGCCGGCTGATATAGCTGTTATTTCTTCTTATTCTTCTCTCTCTCTCCCTCTCTTATTCTCATTCTCTATTTATCTTACAATTGATACTATATATTTACTTCTTTATCCATTTACCGTATCTTGATGTAAGCTTCACTATTCGTAAACAATTACGTTAGATACTTAATCATTCGTTCCCATAGATCAACCTCAACATTGTTCTCGTTAACCATTATAATATCAACTCTTTGTTTACGAAAAGAATGCCTCTGCCTTCAGAGTTATGTTCAAATATAGTATATGCTTTTAATTGTCCTAGATGTAACGCTAGGTATATTGGGTCGTCTACGCGATGGTTCAAGCATAGAATATTTGAACATATGGGTAAATCTATAAAATCTGGCCTATCTCTAAGCAGACGTTCTCTCTCTGCTGCCACACACAGAAGACCACCCTTTCTCTCACAAAGATTTCAAAATTTTCTCCACAACATCCAATAGACTCGACCTTCGCATCTCAGAATCTCTGTACATCCACGTCATGAAACCTGACCTACATAATAGCACAGCCGTTGAGTTGTTTGCGGTGTAGTTCAGCCATCGTAATAAGCACATTCCCACCTGTTATTGGCATGTCTCACCCTCGCTCACGTTTCGTATCTTTTCATAATGTTTCTGTCTGCTGCTTTTCTTTTCACTGCTGTTATCCATCTGTTTTTGCTTATGTTATGAACTATTTTTTGTCGGTGTTTGCTTGATCTATTTTATCCTGTTCTTGTTTTTGTTTTAGTCTGATGATGAAGATATAACTCTTCGAAACGTTACAATAAAGATGATATATATACATATATATATATATATATATATATATATATATATATATATATATATATATATATGTATAAATATTTCTATATATATATCCATACCCACATATACATACATACATATATATATATATATATATATATATATATATATATATATATATATATATATATATATATATATATATACACACACAAACACACAAAAACACACAGACACACACACACACACACACACACACACACACACACACACACACACATATATATATATATATATATATATATATATATATATATATATATATATATATTTATATACACACATATATGCATACATTTATTTTTATATTCACAAATACATATACACATTTATTTATATATATACATATACACATTTATTTTATATATACATATACACACACACACATATATATACACATTTATTCATATATACATATATATGTATGTGTGTATGTGAATATATACGTGTGTATGTGTGTGTGTGTGTGTGTACGGTACATCTTTAAGAGTCCTACTCACAAACGCCCACACAGGAGCTAAGGACCAACTGTTCCCATGGACCGCGCTCATTTCGTCCCCAGAATAAGCCAAAAGGTAAGCATGAAAATCTTCATTATATTTTCAGGGTTATCTTTCCCTCGCTGATTATCTCACGCGCGCCTAATCAGGGTCTACATCTTTTAATAAGGGGATAAAAACACGGCCTGATTAGACAGATGGCATTCCGCCGCTCCTTCAATTAAGAAACAGTCATTAGTTATGGAGGAAAAATATTTTGTAGATTAAGTATCATTTGTGTCTAATTAGGATGGTGTCTGATTAGAATGAAATGAGAGTACTTTTTTAATTTGCTTCTTGACCTTTGTCTCACACACACACACACACACATGTATATATGTGTGTGTGTGTGTGTGTGTGTGTTTGTTTGTGTGTATTTATATGCATATATATATATATATATATATATATATATATATATATATATATATATACATATATACATATCGAGATCGTTATTTATTCAACATTTAAAAAGGTGCTTTGCTTCTAATTTAAAGATCTTTATGTCACTAAAACATCGTTTACATATTTTTTTTTTCTAAAGGCATATCAATATCGTAAAATTCAGTGTATTAAAAATAGAATAAATTATGATAATTATTTATCAATGGTTTGTTTAAATGTTAACAATTCATTTGGGGGAAAGCAATAAGTATGTTATTTTAACGGCTTCACGTCAGACGAGTCCTTGCTCTCCTCCCATACAGGTATGTAAAGTGTTAGTATTTAGTGGTTTACTCTGATGTTATAAATTGTAATGCTTGTTATGTGTTTGAACATAATTAAAAATCCCTTTGATTTGTGATAATTCAGACGATTCCTTGCACTTATCCCATCCAGATAGAGAGAGAAGGAATGGTTGAGAAAATATGGCGAGAACAACACGCCATAGTGCTTTATTGTTAGGGAATAATAATTATTTACTTATTTCGTTATTTTATTGGTTCGTGGAGACAGTCATAAAATTAGTCATAGGTGACAGTTCCAGCGGTATCAATGAATATATTGAGGTTGCAATTGCTTATTAAAGTAAAGTGTAAGAGAGGGAAATTATAAACAAATAAAAGGAAGGGGAATGATTAATTTATGGCCAAGTGAAATAATGGAAAGATATCGGTAGAATGAGTGTGAGCGTCTTGATTCCGTCTCATGTACGTTTTTATTCTTTATTAAGTTATTAGAGAATATTGCTTGTTTATATGATAAAAATTATTGCCAAGATTTATATGATGATGTGTCACTTGTTCATGATCATCAGTTTATTGAATAAAGTGCTAATGGGTTAAAAATACTTCCATAACCATTGCATATGTAGCACACGCTGACAGAGGAATGAATTCGATCCATCCCGCAAACCTTAAGACCGTTAGGTTACGCTACCACAAAATTTAGCAGTACAAAAATAAAGTATATGAAAACTTATAAATGAAAAAAATCTGAATAGGATGTACACACACACACACACACACACATGTATAGGAATATGTATATACATATAAATGTATATATATGTATGTATATACATACATATATATACATGTATATATATACATACATACATGCATATATATATGTATATACATGTATGTATATACATATATGTATTTATATCTGTATGTGCATATATTTATATATATACATATATACATATATATACATACTTATATATGTATATACATATACATATATGTATGTACATATATATTTGTACATATATATATATATATATATATACATATATAAATATATATATATACACAATATATATATATATATATATATATATAATATATATATATATATATATATATATATATATATATATATATATATATATATATATATATATATATACTATATATATATATATATATATATATATATATATATATATATATAAATATATATATATATATATATATATATATATATATATAAATATATATATATATACATAGTATATATACATATATATATATATATATATATATATATATATATATATATATATATA
>NC_091562.1:32115487-32122987 GCF_042767895.1 Penaeus vannamei
AATTGCGTCTATGTTTTTTTTTCAAGGTTATTCATTTTTTTCTTCCCGACTTAATTTCAGTCTATTCCCACCCACTCTTTCTCTTTCTCTTTATCCCTCCTTCCATATCTTTCTCTCTTCTCCCCCCCTCTCTTTCTCTCTCTCTCTCTCCCTCCTTTCTTTCTTTTATCTCTCTCCCATCCTCTCTTTCCTTCTCTCCCTCTTTTTATCCCTCCCACCCTCCTTTTCCCTCCCCCCCTCCCTTTCCCTCTCCCTCTTCCTCCCTTCCCCTCACTCCTCCTTCCCTTCCCCTCACTCCTTCTCTCCCTCCCCCCCTCCCTTTCCCTCTCCCTCTTCCTCCCTCCCTTCCTCTCTCTCCTTCTCTCCCCCTTTCCCTCTCCCTCTTCCTCCCTCCCTCCCTCTCCTTCTCTCCCTCCCCCTTCCCTTTCCCTCTCCCTCTTCGTCCCTCCCTTCCTCTCTCTCCTTCTCTCCCTCTCCCCCTCCCTTTCCCTCTCCCTCTTCCTCCCTCCCTCCCTCTTTTCCCATCAAAGCCGAATCTCTCTCCCCCATCTCTCGCCGGGGGATTGTCCTGAAATGAGGTAATTTTAAGCTATTTGGCAACTGGGAAGGAGGGGGGAGGGAAGGGGGGAGGGAGGGGGGCACTGAATGAGTCGCAAAAGTCTATCGTCACGGCTGAGTGGTCGCAGAAATGACAGAGTAAATTAATGGAATGTAAAAGGAAGTTTGCAGATCCTATAGTTGGCGTGGCGATCCTGTGAGTGGTGGAGGGGTGTTAATTTGGCGTCTGATCCCTTTGCATGTGGACGCACCAACGCGTTATCTATCTGTATACACATACACAGGTGCACAAACGCGCTGTCTATCTTTATACACATACACGGACACACACGCTCACGCTATAATCTATATGTGTTTATATCAGTCTATCCATCTTTACAGACATATACATAAGTATTAATATGTATCTGTTTTTATATCAGTTTATCTATTCATTCAGGCACACACATACGCATATGATATATATGTTTATATCAATCTGTCTGTTTATGCAGATATAAACACATAAAATCTACATCTATGTTTCTATATCTATCTTTCTATCAATACAGACACACACATCTGTATATAATCTATATCTACATCTAGGTATATATCTATCAACACATCTATATTTATATCAATCTATCTATCAATACAGACACTAGCATCTGTATATAATCTATATCTACATCTAGGTTTATATGTATTTACACATCTATGTTTATATCAATCTATCTATCAATAAAGACACACACATTTATATATAATCTACATCTACATCTATATTCATATCTATCTACATATCTATGTTTACATCAATCTAACTATACACATAAGTATATAATCCATATATACATCTGTCTTGATATAGATCTACACATCTACGTTTATATCAAAATATCTATACAGACGCACATAAGTATATAATCTCTATATACATCTGTCTTCATATCTATCTACACACACATTTTTTCACCTTTTTACACGCATTCCAGTCCCTCTACACACACAATACCTCCTTGGCCGCCTCACTCACGCCCTGCCGCCCATCACCTTAACAGGAAAACCGCCCTTTTCTGGATCTATTCCTCCCCGACCACTCTGCCACCGTCGGCTTTCATGCTCCAAGGACGAGTGCCGAGGAATGTTCACAAGAATGAGGAACACTCAACGCCGACGGGGTGGGGGGTGGGGGTTGGGTGGGGAGAGGGGGGGCGTGGTAGGGGTAGGGGTGGTGGTGATTGTCGGAAGTGAACGCTCGTGTATCACCTTAATGGATGTAGGATTATCGGGGGGGTGGGGGGGTGGGGGGGGGGGAGATGTAGCTGTGGTATTGCGGGGTTGGGGGAGGAGGAGGGGGGGGTGGGGTGGGGGTTCTCATAGGCTGTGTGAGATTGGGTCTAGATACTGATGCTTTTATGGTTATTGTTACAGTCCTCATTATTAATATTGTTACTGTTATCATCGTAGTTATCATGATTATCATTATCATTTGTTTTTTTATCATTATCATTATTGTTGTTATCGTTATCATTATTGTTATTATCATTATCATTATCATTATTTATCATTATCACCATTACTATTATCATTACTATCATCATAAGGGTTACTATAACCACCATCAATAATATGATCATTATATTACCATTAACATCATTACGATTAACTTCATGTACCATATAACCATTTTATTATCACCAGAACAAACAAATTTCATCATCACAAGAGTAAACAAACAAACATTGGAAACTAAATATTGTTAAAATTTCTGTCGAGATTTTTCTTTAAGACGAACACACTGAACAACACGAATTACCTCAACGGAAACGGACTCAGTGAATCAAGTGAAGTCAGTTGAAGTTAATGGTGAACAGATTGACTTGTTCAGGAAGAGAAGAAGGGAGGAGTAATGGCGATAATGAGAAGGAGAAGAAGATGGATAACAGCGATATACAGGGCAAGGATGAGAAGAGAGAAGTGATGATGGTGATGATGATGATGAAGATAGCGATAAGATATAATGATATAGTGATGATGAGGGTTATTTTGAATGTGATGTGAAAGGAGGAAATACTATAATAAAGACAAAGATGATGCTATATTTAGTGAAAATGGCAAAAAGAGAATTTTGAAAGAGAAAGTACAGTTAAAAAGAAAATCATGTTCTAACATTTCTTGTTCTCATCTCTGTATCAACATCATCCTAACATTAACAATCTAAGAATCTTTTTGTGCAACTCAAGTTATCCAAATAACGTTTACTCTAATAAGGATTGTTGTTTCATGAAAATTTCCAATCTAGATTCACACACACACACACACACACACACACACACACACACACACACACACACACACACACACACACACAGACTCACACACATACATGCATGTATATGTATATATTTAAATATACACAAACACACATATATATGTATATTTATATATACATATATGTATATATATACATACATATACATATATATATACATATATATATATATATATATGTGTGTATATATATATATATATATATATATATATATATATATATATATATATATATATATATATATATACGCACACACATAAATTTTCTATATATGTATGTATGTTTGTATAACCTATTCATATATACTTGTATGTATGTTTGCATATCCGCATAGGTCACCATGCATTAAAGTTTGCATATATGTATGAGCATGGCTGAAAATCATACAGTGCAACCAATTTGTTCAAAAAGGCTTTCAAAATCAAGTTCAATTTCCCCTTTAAACGCACACCCACCACACATAATCCCAAAAACATCCATTTTTATCCAAATCACTTCGATTGAATGGCGGTGCTTGGCAATAATGAGCACATGGCAACAGCGCGATGCGTTCCAATTATGTGGCTTTGGGTTTCGTATTGTGCACCGAAAAAGGATTGAAAGTCGAGGAATGGTTATATTTTGGAACGAATTGCGAAGTCAGATGGAATAAGAACGCGGGGGGGGGGGGGGGGAGTTGGACACGTATGTGCCAGAGCTTATGTTTATTTACTTATTTTTATTTTCTTATTTTTTCAAGGGGCGTGATCGTTTACAGAACAAAATGAGTGGAATGGATATGACCGGTAGCGATATTGAATAAAAAAGTAAATCTTATTGAACACAGCTATTTTCCACATTCGAATGAAGATAAAAGTCTTAAGTGAATCTTGTGTTATGTCCTTTTATTATTTCCGATGCTACTTTTGCTACGTACAATCATTATTACGATTGCAATAATGATTGTCCGGGTATGACCTAGAACAGTACTAAAAAGACTACCAAACGACCCAACAATAGCACTGTGCAACTAAGATCGTACAAACTCTATAGGTATTACCTGTTTACTCACACCAAAGCAGTGGTTTCCAACCGTTTTCCTCCTGTGGCCTCCGACCAATATATAATGCACAGCCCCGTTCAGTGCTTGTCAACATTCTAGATACAGTTGATGTTAGTCATAAATAGTACAATAGTGTCAGCAATTACAGGACAAGAACACCTTACAGAAAGATTCCAATTTATTATGTTTTTTTCGTATTGTTCCATGGCTCCCCAGAAAGTACCCCGTGGCCAACAGATTGATTGGTAGCAAGGTTCAACGTGCAATATCCATGGGTATGTAGACTGTGGGGAATAATTCCTGAATGATCAAATGATTAACGACCCAACCCTCCCAAGGTCAATAACCTTCGATATTCAGTTTAATGAACTTTTAAGAATCTCCACTCCTTTAGGATCTATGGAATGTTATTAATATAAATCAAAATTTATGATCAAAACAATTATTATAACGTACAAATTATCTAAAACAATTGTGGACTGTATAAAAGGTAAATAAACGACCATGAAATTATGTAAGTTCGAGCAAAACCTAAATTGACACTATAATAAAGAAAAACGAACGAGAGGAATAATCTTAATCACTATGAATTGCTCCAGCTATAAAAATTATTATAGATATCACCTCCATTCCTGTAATCAAATCCACCAAAGAGTAAGTAATTTTTTTAACCATTCTCACTCTTGATTAAAAAGAGAATCAACGAAGATGAACAGGGAAAAAATTGGAACAAATCTGATTCCTCCTGAGTTCTGATCGGCGACAACCCACACACCAGCTGTAGAGGTCTCTCGGGTGAGGGTGACGTCTTGTGGTAGAGCGAAACCTCAAGGCAGTTCCCCTCACAGGCTCTCACGCGGTGCTACTGGGACATGTCCTCAGTGGGTAGTTAGTAAAGTTTGCTCCTCCCTTCTTATACTTATTTCCCCTCGCCGGCAATGTTAGCTGTGCACACAAGAGGAAAGGGAAAGAATTTTGCCACATACTTGCAGGACTAGGGAAAGTTATCGTGTTCTATTTCATCTACTACCTTATTTTTTTATTAAACTATTCACTAATGTATAAAATCATAGCCATAAAAAACTGTATATGTGATTAACATTGAAATTCTTTTATTCTATTATGAATTGATATATCCATTACCGGAGCCTGTGAATGAGCAACAATCTGTTTGTCAACCACAGGACATAAACGTTAAGACCCTTTTCATAACTGTTCACTCTATCATATGAACTGTACCCTAGCACGGGAGGCATACAGGTACTATACTACCCCGTCCATGCTCGAGACATGCCTTTGCCCCCCTTGTCAAAAATAATGAAACATATGATTCATACTTCTGAACCCCAAAATGAACAAAATAAAATTCAGGACAAAGAGACCAAAGCCAAAGAGACGGAGGTACAGGGTCAATGTTGAAAAAAGACAATAGATAACATACATGGCCGTCACGGAACAAAATCAACGTATAAAACAAATATGAAGTACACACAAATACACACACACACACAAAGAGAGAGAGCGAGCGAGCGAGAGAAAGAAAGAGAGAGAGAGAGAGAGAGAGAGAGAGAGAGAGAGAGAGAGAGAGAGAGAGAGAGAGAGAGAGAGAGAGAGAGAGAGAGAGAGAGAGAGAAAGGTAGATATAAAGTAATCAATAAACGTGCAGACAGAGAGAGAGAGAAACTGAATACACAAAGAAAAACAGTTTCTCTTTGTCTATCTGTCTCTCTGTTGCTGACTCAATCTCTCTCTCTCTCTTTGTCCGGTTATCTGTCTCTCTCTCCCTTCCCCTAAATCACTCCCCGCCCCCCCTCTCTCTCTTTCTCTCTCAGCCTTTATAATTCAGGCTGTCCAATTAATATGATAAATGCCAATAGAACTGCCTGTTAATAGATATGCTAAAAATATCAATGCATCCAAAGCAATATTTTCCGTATCATTAAAGCTACTAACATTAGCCAAAAAAACAGATATCTAATATGCACACCTTGTTTTACATTTGATTAATAAGGTAACATTATCTTCAATTAAGGTAATGATTCATACTAATGGCACTAATATTAACAACAGTAATGATTCAAGGGTAGATTCATTACGCTGATCGAGAGAACACATTTCCTTATCTAATAATGCCATAAATTTGTTTTGCTCTGTCTGTAATGAGATCACGAGGGAAATTGGTAACATATGGGATACCAAAACGACTAATTTGCTGGCTGAAACGGCCGATAAATCTATTATTGTTGATGTATTGTTTATCTAAACTCCATGGGGAAATCAGGCTACACGTTAGGTTATACAAAATGCTTGAGAAATATGACTAAAAAAGCAATGATGTTGGTGTGTGATTTCTCAGATGGTGGGGAGGGGGAGGGGAAGGGGTAAATCCTACTCTCCTTAATTTCTGTATCTGTGGTTACGATTTTGAAAATAAAATTGATTAGTTCTTTCTTTTTCTCTTTTTTCTCTCTCTCTCCCCTCCCCCATTCCTCTCTCTCTCTCTTCTCCCCCCTCCACTTTCTCTCTCTCCCCCCCCCTCTCTCTCTCCTCTCCCCCCCCCCCTCTCTCTCCCTTCTCTTAGTATCTCACTGTCTATTAATAATTTACACTCACTCATAAATACAACACCCACACCCACAACAACAACAAAAGCAACAGCTAAATCTGACATACAAACACATACATACAATCAGATACGCACACATACAAACGTAAACAGATAACCATTCAAACATACACATACATAACAAAACAAACAAATCAAAACACGAAGACAAACACACAAACGCCTCCTTGCCTTTATCGCGCAAATTTCTCTTTCTAAACCGAACAGGTTGCCTTCACAATTTACATAGAGGCGACTTTTCAAACGCGAAAAACAGAAACTCATACGCGAAAGGAATGCAACCGGGCTGCATTTTCCTGCACAGTTCAGCGAGTTTGTGCAACTTTGAGAGACTTTTAACCTCGGGCGGGTTTAACCAACACGGCCTCTTCTTTGTTTTATTTTTTATTCCTCTGCAATCAAACTCAAATTGCAATTTCACTCCGAGTGAAAGTCTGTAGTTGTATTCTGACTGGGAACCTCTTGCATTTTGAAGAGAAAGACCTTTTTTATATAAATCTATATTCATATCTATCTGTTTGCTTGTCTATACATCCATTTATATATATATATACATACACACACACATATATATATATATACACACACATACACACATATATATATGTTAAAAAAAACCACAATGCACAAACTAAATTTATTGAAGCAAGGGAGACAACAGTTCCGGAATCGTCCTCGATTCCATCTTCGGGTCTGAAGAGAAAAGGGAGAGGAAGCAGGATAAGAGAAAGCGGAAGGAGGGGCCCCGCGGAAAACACAGGGCAGGTGAGGACAGGATAACGGAAGCGAAGGGAGGTCGGGTCAGGTCGAAGGATCAGGCGGTCTATGTGAAGGGTCGCAGGGTGCCACAGAGAGCGTAGATCTCCTTAGTGTAAGGCAGGCTGCCGGCCATTTTATGAATATATACAGTATATATATATATATATATATATATATATATATATATATATATGTATA
>NC_091562.1:32127987-32130487 GCF_042767895.1 Penaeus vannamei
TGTAACCCCCAAATCCGGCTCAAAGACCTTTTACAGAGGGCATCAAGACGAGACTCCAAGGCTCTTGTAAACACGCAACTTGCACAAGCAGACCGCCACTGTCATGGTTCGGGGTGTCATCCGAACCTGCGAGGAGGTCACACGGTCGGCTGGGATCATAATGCGTGTCCTTAACTGTGCTGTCAGCATCCGAAGCCGTGCACGGGGACGACCTGGGCTGAGAGAGGTCGCGTAAGACCAACGAAGGGCCATGTTCACCACTACACTCTCTTTCCTTCCCTCCTCTGCACCACTATCCCTCTCCTCCTCTGTCTCTATTTTCTCCCCATCTCATCTCCCCCCCCCCCTCTCTCTCTCTCCTTCCCACCCATCTACCACTTTTCCCCTTCTCTCTCTCTCTCTCTCACTCTCTCTTCCTCTCTCCCTCCTCCCCCTCCCTCCCTCCTTTCCCCATCACCACCACTACTTCCCCTCCCCTCTCCCCTTCCGCCGAGGTCACATCAAGTCATCGCCCCCTTCTACCCCTACCCTACCACCCCTACCCTCCTCCTCCTTGGCGTTACCCAGGAGCGCCTATCACCTTGTAAATGACTCTTTTCCCCTACACACGGCGCCTCCATATCCCATCGCGCGTAAGGAAAAGGAAATTCTTTCGATTTATACCCCCCCCCTTTTTTTTTTTTTTTTTTACTTCCGCGTTCGAGAAAGAAGGAGAGAGAAGATAGGGTGAGAGGAAAAGGAGAAGGAGGAGATGAGGAGGGTGGATAAGAGGAAGGAATAAAGTCTAGATTTTTTTTGATTGCTTATGACGTTCGAGAAGAAAAGAAAAGAAAAGAAAAAAATATGATAAGATAAAAGAGAAAAATGAAAAGAAGAAGATGAAAAGGAGGTTAAAATTAGAAAAAGAAGACATCACGGAAACAAGAAAAAGACAAACATGTACAAGAAAAAAATAAGAAAAAGAAGAACGTGTTTAATAAGATTATATTTCTTCCCATAAAGATGTGATATTAATGTAATCCTTTATGAGTGATTTTTTTTTCTTTTAGTGCGTCAATGACCCTAATGCTTTGGCAGAGGTGTGGATCCTCTGAGAGTTTCTAGTTATCATTACAATCATTAGAATCATCATCAAAATTACTATTATTATTAGCATTATTATCAATATTGTTATTATCAGTAGTATTACTCTTATCATCAATATTTTAATTAACATTAGTATTATTTTTATGATTATTGTTAATGTTAAAATTGTTATTATTATGATCATTATCATTATTATTATCGTTAGTTTTATTATCTTTTATTATCATGTCATTTTCATTATTGCTATTATTATTTATTATCTTCATCATTAATATCATCATTATCATTACTATAGTCATTATTATTATTATTATTATTATTATTATTATTATCATCATCATCATCATGATTATCCTCATTATTAATATCATTATTATCAATACTACTTTTATCATTAATAATAATCATAATGGTAATACTGACATTGTATAATCATTATTTCTATTATCATCATAATTTTCTTCTTTTTTAATATAATAATTTTTTTTTTATTATCATTGCTACTATCATCATTGCTATTATTATCATTATTATTACAATTATTATCTTCGTTATATCATCATCATTACCAGTATTATTATTTACATATTTTTATTATTATCATTATTACCATCCGCCCATCGCTTCCACCTTCGAGGATTCGTCATGGCAAGCCGCAAGGCAGGGACTCGGGACATCTCGAGCTCCTCACGATAGGTTTGATCGATCTGCCCAAACCACGACTTCCTAGGTCGTCCCACATGCCTCCTCCATCCATGGTTGTCTCGTACATCCTGTAGTAATCGTAGGTGGCCGTATAGCCTGAGTTGGCGATCACGGATTATGCAAATAACAGGTCCTGTGCCAGTCCACTTAGATGGAAAACGCACATTAATTACATTCACTGTAAATTAAGTAAACTGTGTGGGTTGATGTATTACACAAGACAAGTGTTAGGTACAAAGGCCCTAACTTACATAATTCTTTGATATTCCCGTACTTGATGTATGGGCAAAATACATGGGGAGTAACTCACACTAATGATGGCTTCCTGCAGCTAAAAGTATTGAAATATAATGGCATAAATACTTATTGCTGCTGTTTGTATGTTTATATACGTATAAATACTCTTGGCAATGACATGTTCACTACCAGAACAAACGAACGGTACAATACACGGAATAATAACATTTTTTATTGTCCCATTCATGAGGTCTCAACAGTCACAAACTAATATCTTGTATCAGGGGCCTATATTATGGAATAATCTTCCAAACAGAGTAAGAGAATACACAGCATTCCTTTAAAAAACACACTGAAACAATATTTGTTTTCCCAATATACTCTCTAACCTTTCAATGTATAACTGCTGTGTAATATTTTTAACTTATTCTATTTTCTTTAGGAATAAACTGTTCACATGATGGTTCTGTAA
>NC_091562.1:32145487-32148867 GCF_042767895.1 Penaeus vannamei
GACTATTCTAAATGGGTGATTCCTTTGGAAATGTGTATGTGGGTGTATTTTCACTTTTTTCCAACTTTAACTTTTTTTTTATAGATTTTGAGGTAGGAGGATTTCTGTGGATGGTTTAAACATTGCCTGTGCTTTTATTTCTGTTATTTATTTATTTATTTATTATTTCTTTGGATGTGACATGGTGATACTTTTTACGATATTGTTCTTGGAAGATTTATTTCTTTGACTTCCTCTCTCTCTCTCTCTGTTTATGTCTGTTTTCTCTTTTTCGACCTCTTTTCTCTATATCGTTCTGTTTTTCTCTGTTTCTGTCTGCCTATCTGTCTCTCTCTCTCTCCCTCCCTCCCTCCCCCCTCTCTTTTCCACTCTCACCCTCTCTCCCTCTTTCCATCTTTCTCTTCATCCCTCCTTCTCCCCAAATCTCCCCTCCCCCTTTACCCCTCCTCTCCTCTCCCACCCTCTCTCTCTTCCTCTTCCTCCTTTCCCTCATCCCATGAAATCAGAGCAGAGAGGGTTTCTCATCTGACTCTTCGCTGAACAGAGTTGTTAGATCCGCACAAAGGAATCCGATCTCCATTCCCCAAATGAGAATTCACGAAGAACACAACCAAAGCTGTTTCCCCTTTGTTATTAGAACAGCTGTTTGTCGTAATATGTATGCTAATGTGCGATTTTGTTGTTCGATATGCGAGGAGGAATGGCTCTATGGGGAGGAAAAAGAAACATTGCGTTTATTCTTGTAGTACATGATGAGGTTCCACAACTGTAAATGTGTATGCATATGTAGGTATATATATATATATATATATATATATATATATATATATATATATATATATATATATATATATATATATATATATATATATATATATATATATATATATATATATATATATATATATATATATATATATATATATATATATATATAATTTCATTTATGAGTACCAGCAATGACAAATAAATGGAGGAACCCTTATCCTCAGCCAACAACCCTACAAATGGGATGTAAAGATCCCTTTGAAATTTCACTTACAGAACGCGTACCGTATTTGCCTCGCCTTTGATATATACATTAAAGTTATATGTTATCCCTTAATTTACAAATAAAATTTTCCTTTGATATATGACTCTTGATATCGCATTTGATTAATCAAAAGGAACACAAAGGAGCACAGTCATTTCAAGTTCTACAATATATATATATAAATATATATATATATATATATATATATATATATATATGTATATATATACATATATATATATATATATATACATATATATATATATATATATATATATATATATATATATATATATATATATATATATGTATATAAAAAATAGTTCTAGTAATAATGATAGTGGTGATGATTAGGATGATAGCAAGGATGATATGAATGATGATAGTAATGTAAATGATGATAAAAATGATGATAATGAGAGCAAGCATGATGATAATGACAATAATGATAATCATAATAATAATGATAATGATAATGATAACAAATACAAAAATGATAATAATGATAATAAATACAATGATAGTAATAATGATGATACCACTGATGATACGATAATTATAATGATGATGATAATAATAATAATAATAATGATAATGATAGTAATAATAATAATGATAACAATAATGATAATAATAATCATATCAATAATAAAAATAAAAATAACTATAATAAAAGTGTTATATAATAATTTTAATGATAATAGCAATAAAATTGAAATAACAACAATAATAATAAGGATGATAGATGGATTATAGATATTAATACTATCACTGTTATTAATGTATATATATATATATATATATATATATATATATATATATATATATATATATATATATATATATATATATATATGTGTGTGTGTGTGTGTGTGTGTGTGTGTGTGTGTGTGTGTGTGTGTGTGTGTGTGTGTGTGTGTGTGTGTGTGTGTCTGTGTGTGTGTGTGTGTGTGTGTGTATAAACATATACATGCATATATATACATACATATGTATATATATATATATGTATATACATACATATGTATATATATATATATATATATATATATATATATATATATATATATATGTATATAGATAGATAGATAGATAGATAGATAGATAGATAGATAGGTAGATAGATAGATAGATAGATAGATAGATAGATAGATAGATAGATAGATAGATAGATAGATAGATAGATAGATAGAGAGATAGATAGATAGATAGATAGATAGATAGATAGATAGATAAATAAATATATAGATGTAGGTATATATATATATATATATATATATATATATATATATATATATATATATATATATATATATATATATATATGTATATAATTCTAGTCCCCAAACCCCCTATCTTTCAAAATCACCACCACACCACCAGTACCACAACCACCTCCATCATCACAATTCTAGTTCCTCTCTTTCAAAATCACCGCCATTGCCACACAACCACCACCACCATCATCACAACTCTAGTCTTCAAATCCCTATTTTAACCCCACATCCTTGCAGCAAATAACCCCCCCCCCTCCCCCCCCACACACACACGCAGACACAAACGTTTTTTTTTCCGAAATCGACTTCCTGCGGCTCACACAGGCTCGCGCGTTTGAGAATGGCAATCGAGCAAAAGAGAGGAGGATGCGAAATGAGATAATTTGCATTAAGGAGAGGTAGGGGGAGAGGGAGAGAGGGAGAGAGGGAGGGGGAGAGAGGGAAAAGGAGCGGGAGAGGGGTGGGGAAAGAGAGAGAGGGAAAGGGTGAAGGTAAAGGAGAGGAAAAGAGAGAAAGAGATGGTGAGGGAGAGGGAGGGGGGAAGAGAGAGAGGGGAAGGGTGAGGGTCAAGGAGAGGGAAAGAGAGAGGGAAAGAGAGAGAGGACAGAAGAGAAGAGAAGAGAGAGAGAGAGAAGAGAAAGAGAAAGAGAAAGAGAGAGAGAGAGAGAGAGAGAGAGAGAGAGAGACAGAGACAGAGACAGAGACAGAGACAGAGAAAGAGAAAGAAAGAAAGAAAGAAAGAAAGAAAGAAAGAGAGAGAGAGAGAGAGAGAGAGAGAGAGAGAGAGAGAGAGAGAGAGAGGGAAAGAAATAGAGAGAGGGAGAGAAATAGAGAGAGAGAGAAAGAGAGAGAGAAAGAGAAAGAGAGAGAGAAAGAGAAAGAGAGAGAGAGAGAGAGAGAAAGAGAGAGAAAGAGAGAGAGAGAGAGAGAGAGAGAGAGAGAGAGAAAGAGAAAGAGAAAGAGAGAGAGAGAGAGACAGATGATCAGACAAACAGACAGACAAACAAATAAACAGACAGACAGAAATAGGTGAAAAAAACAGACAAACCACAAAAGAACGAAAACGAAAA
>NC_091562.1:32181867-32184367 GCF_042767895.1 Penaeus vannamei
AGTATCCATAACAAGAATAGCAACAAGGCCATCAATACAAACAATAACAATCACAGTAATGATGACAAAGCACTATGTCAAAGGAGACATTGAGTCACGTGGGGTTCGAGCAAAATGGACGAGGTCTTAAAGCGGCAGGAATTCGGCTTCATTTGCCCCGAAGCTTCGAACAAAGAGACACAGAGGATACCGAGCTGGCTGGGATCGATTTCGGAGCATTCGGTGAGTGGGAGTTAGGCTTGGCGAAAGTAATTTTCTTTCTCTCTCTTTCTGTCTTTTTGTCCGTCTTTCGTTCTATTGATCTGTCTCTGTTTGTCTTTTGTCTCTCTTTCTTTCTTTCTTTCCTGTTCTCTCTCTCTCTCCCTTTCTTTCTTTCTTTCTTGCTCTCTCTCTCTCTCTTTTCAATTCCTGCTCTCTCTCTCTCTCATTCTTTCTTTCTTGCTCTCTCACTCTCTCCCTATCTTTCTTTCATGCTCTTTCTCTCCCTTTCTTTCTTTCCTGCTCTCTCCTTCTCCCTTTCTTTTTTACATCTCTCTCTTAGTGATTTTGCCTCTCTCTCTCTTTCCAACTATCTATCTATCTCCCTCTATCGATCTATCAATCTTACTATCTATCTACTTGACTCTGTCTTTCTTTCTTTCTTTCTTGCTCTGTCTGTGTGTCTGTCTGTCTGTCTGTCCGTCTGTCTCTCTCTCTGTCTGTCCGTCTGTCTGTCTGTCTGTCTGTCTGTCTGTCTGTCTGTCTGTCTCTCTTTCTCTCTCTCTCCCTCTCTTCATTCATAGCCACCATGTTCCCCATCATATACTAATATAACCAAACTACCACACTTCACAAACACCATTCTTGCACGCATTCACATTACCGCCCATGCATATACCCATAGAAATGAATGGTTGAGGCATATGCCATTATTGACAGAATGCCAATTACTTTAGTCCTTCTCTGCCGTGAATAACACAACTCATCATCTCCATTATTGGAAACATGACGGTCCTCAAGAATCTCCTTTCTTGTGGAAATGAACAGAGGTAAATGTAGCTATGTATTCGGACAGAACCGACATGGCCACATGCTAGTGCCGACATATAGAGTTACGGTTATGTGTGCGTATGTATACACACACACACACGCACACACATACACACACACACACAAGAAAATAAACACAAACACACACACAAATACACACACACACACGTACACACACACGTACACACACACACACACACACACACACACACACACACACACACACACACACACACACACACACACACACACACACACACACACATATATATATATATATATATATATATATATATATATATATATATATATATATATATATATATATATATATATATATATATATATATATATATATATATATATATATATATATATATATATATATATATATATATATATATATATATATATATATCCACACACATATCCGCACATGCATATACATACGTGACCCTCATGCTCATGCATAAGCTCCCATTTGTTTAGTGATTCGGAACATGCAAATTACATTATACTTCTCGTTGCTTCCACTCACTGAGCCCCGTCCACTGCCCTTCAGCGCTTTTCCTCCTCCTCCTCCTCCTACTCTATCTTCTCCTCCTCCTCCTCCTCCTCCTCCTACTCTATCTCCTTCTCCTCCACTACCGTCTCCTCCTCCTCCTTAACTATCACCTTCTTCTCCTCTTCCATCATTGTCTCCTTCCTCCTCCTCCTTCTTCTTCTTATCCTCCTCCTACTCCTCCACCTGCTCCATCTAATCCTCCTCCTTCTCCCATCTTCCCCCTTTCCTCCTCTTTCTCCTCCCCCTCCTCCTTCTTCTTATTCTTCTCCTTCTCCTCCTCCTCCTCCTCCATCTAATCCTCCTCCTTCTCCCATCACCCCCTCTCCTCCTTTTTCTTCTTATCCTCCTCCTGCTCCTCCTCTTCCTCCATCTAATCCTCCTCCTTCTATCTTTCCCCTCCTCCTCCTCCTCCCCCTTCTCCTCCTCCCCCCCCTCCTCCTCCTACTACTACTACTACTAATGATAATGATTATGATATTGATGATGAGAATTATTATGAAAATGATTAAAACAACGGTAATGATTATAGTGGTCGGAATGATAATAGCAGAAGTAATGATAATAAAACTAATGATGGTAATAATAAAATTAATTATAATAATATCTATGATAATAATATTAATAATGATGAAAGTGATGTTGATAATGATGATAATGATAATTATAATGATGATTAAGATAACAGTAATAATAATAGCAATGATAATAAATTAACAACAACAACAATAATTATATCAACAACAACAATGATTATGAAAACAACAACAACAGTAACTGTGATAACAAGAACAATAATTATAATAAGGACAACAAGAACAATAATACTGATGATGAAAATGATAATAATAATAACAATGATAATAATAATAATTAAAATGAAAAAAAATTATAATGATAATAGTGATA
>NC_091562.1:32201867-32214367 GCF_042767895.1 Penaeus vannamei
AAGGAGAAGATGTAAAAAGGGCAGGGGGACGGAGAGAGGAGAAGAAGGAAGTAGAGAGGGTGAAGAAGAGTAACGAGAGATGGAGGACGAGTATAAAGGAGAAAAGAGAAAGGGAAAAATAGGAAAAGAAGAAGTAGAGAGGTGAGAAGAACCGGTAATAAGGAAGAGGATAAGGGATACGAAAGAGGAAGAAGGGAGAGAGGAGGAGTTAGGGAAAGAAGAGGAAGGAGAGAAGGGGAGGAGGTGGGATGGAAGACGAGTGTGAAGAAATAAGACAAGAGATAAGATTGAGAAACAGAGCAAGAAAGAGAAGGGAGAAAATATGGCAGGAAGCTGGCGAGAAGGAAGATGGAGGCTAGGATAAGGAAGAGGCAAAACAGGATGAGAAATAGAGGGAGGAAGGGTAGAGAGAAAAAAAGAAGAGGAAAGATAAGGAGGAAGAGAGAGAGAAAAAAAGAGGAAAGCGGAGAAAGGCATAATCATTTTTTTCAGTTCCCTTTTCTTTCTTATTCTTTATTTGTGGGTCTGTCTGTATAGCTGTCTGTTTGTCTATCTGCCTATTTGTCTGTCTGTCTCTCTGTATGTGTATCTGTCTACTTTTTCTTCTTTCCCTCTCCCTCTTTCTCTCTAGCTCTTTCTCCCTGTCCCTTCCTCCCACCCTTCCCCTTCCTCTCTCTCTCTCTCTCTCTCTCTCTCTCTCTCTCTCTCTCTCTCTCCATCTCCCTCTCCCTCTCTCCCTCACTCCATCTCTCTCTCTCTCTCTCTCTCTCATTCTCTCTCTCTCTCATTCTCTCTCTCTCTCTCTCTCTCTCTCTCTCTCTCTCTCTCTCTCTCTCTCTCTCTCCCTCTCCCTCTCTCTCTCAATCAGCTGTCATACCATCAACATCAGCATTAATCAATACCGACCAATATCCCTGCCATAGTTCCCTGCCTCATCAACAGCATGGCAGGGGGGAAGAGACAACATGCTGACAACATAGGCAGTTTTCGGTTTATTTTTATGGTTATTATCATCATCATCATTTTTTTGCGAGCGTGCTAGTGAAAGAAGGGGGTGGGGAGGGGGATGGAAGGGGAGGATGGGGAGGGGAGTAGGGGGGAGGGGAGTAGGGGAAGGGGGAGGAGGAGCTGTGAAGGGGTGGAGGAGCTGGGTGGAGTGTGGAGGGGAAGGGGAGGGGGAGCTAGCGGGGTGGGGGGGTTGGAGGGTAAAGAGGAGGGGAAAAGAGGAGGGTGTGGATGAGGAGATGGGGCGGTGGGCATGAGGAATAGTGGGGAGAGGGGGGGGGGGGTTACTGGATCAAAAGGCAGTCAAAGGGCAGTGTAGAGAATGTTTAATTTAGTCCTCATACGAGAGAGAGAGATAGAGAGAGAGAGAGAGAGAGAGAGAGAGAGAGAGAGAGAGAGAGAGAGAGAGAGAGAGAGAGAGAGAGAGAGAGAGAGAGAGAGAGAGAGAGAGAGGGAGAGAGAGAGAGAGAGAGAGAGAGAGAGAGAGAGAGAGAGAGAGAGAGAGAGAGAGAGAGAGAGAGAGAGAGAGAGAGAGAGAGAGAGAGAGAGAGAGAGAGAGAGCGAAAGAGAGAGAGAGAGTGAGAGGGGGTTAAGGGTGTGTGTGTATGTGTGTGTGAGAGAGAGAGAGAGAGAGAGAGAGAGAGAGAGAGAGAGAGAGAGAGAGAGAGAGAGAGAGAGAGAGAGAGAGAGAGAGAGAGAGAGAGAGAGAGAGAGAGAGAGAGAGAGAGAGAGAGAGAGAGAGAGAGAGAGAGAGAGAGAGAGAGAGAGAGAGAGAGAGAGAGAGAGGAGGGAGGGAGGGAGAGAGTGAGAAAGAGAGAGAGAAGGAAGCGAACAGAACCAGAAGCAAGGGAGAACACAAAAGGCAGGATTATATGAAGGAGGAAAAAGTACGAGAGAAAAAAAAACAAACGATAGAAAGAGAGAGAGAGAGAGCTGGACAATAAACACAAAAGTTAAAAAGAGAGAAACACGCGACCTAACACAATAGAGAGAACAAAATAATAACAATAAAAAATGAAAACAAAATAAAACACATCCCGTTGTTGTATAGAATAAGAAAAGAGGAGGAGAAGGGAGATAGAGAAAGAAGAAAAACAGGAGAGGAGACAAGAGCACAAATAGGAACACGTTTTAGTATATCTGTAGACCTCAGTAACTCCCTCTGAAACACACGGCGGCACCAACACTTGGTAGCTTGTTGGGCAAATTTAATAAAACTTGTGTGTCTTCTACCGTGTTCCTATTTTTTTTTTTTCTTCTCTCTCTCTCTTTTTCTCTTTCTTTCTCTTATTTTTCTCAATAGAAACAACAATGATAACAGAAACTGCGACAACAGCAACAAACAGAAATCCCTTTCTCTCTCCCTCTTTCTCTTTCTATTTTTTTTTCTCTCTCTCAACAGAAACAACTCTGATAACAGAAACTGCGACAATAGCAACAACAACAAACAGAAACCGTAGCAAAAAACAAAACAACAAAATGAACATCAATAAAGATTGCAACAATGACAGGCAACAAAAGCAATATGAAAATAACGAATAACAATAGAAACAATAACAAATAACGAATAACAATAGAAACAATAACAAATAACGAATAACAATAGAAACAATAACAAATAACGAAAACAACAAGAAGTAACAAAAACAACAAGAAGTAACAAAAACAACAACGAAAACAACAAGAAGTAACAAAAACAACAATGAAAACAACAAGAAGTAACAAAAACAACAACGAAAACAACAAGAAGCAACAAAAACAACAACGAAAACAACAAGAAGTAACAAAAACAACAACGAAAACAACAAGAAGTAACAAAAACAACAAGAAGTAACAAAAACACCAACGAAAACAACAAGAAGTAACAAAAACAACGACGAAAACAACAAGAAGTAACAAAAACAACGACTAAAACAACAAGAAGTAACAAAAACAACAACGAAAACAATAAGAAGTAACAAAAACAACAACGAAAACAATAAGAAGTAACAAAAACAACAACGAAAACAATAAGAAGTAACAAAAACAACGACGAAAACAACAAGAAGTAACAAAAACAACGACTAAAACACCAAGAAGTAACAAAAACAACAACGAAAACAATAAGAAGTAACAAAAACAACAACGAAAACAACAAGAAGCAACAAAAACAACGACGAAAACAACAAGAAGTAACAAAAACAACGACGAAAACAACAAGAAGTAACAAAAACAACGACGAAAACAACAACAAGTAACAAAAACAACAACGAAAACAACAAGAAGCAACAAAAACAACGACGAAAACAACAAGAAGTAACAAAAACAACAAGTAACAAAAACAAGTAACAAAAACAACAACGAAAACAACAAGAAGTAACAAAAACAACAACGAAAACAACAAGAAGCAACAAAAACAACAAGAAGCAACAAAAACAACAACGAAAACAAAAACAAGCAACAAAAACAACAGCGAAAACAACAAGAAGTAACAAAAACAACAGCGAAAACAATAAGAAGCAACAAAAACAACAACGAAAACAACAAGAAGCAACAAAAACAACAACGAAAACAACAAGAAGCAACAAAAACAACAGCGAAAACAACAAGAAGTAACAAAAACAACAACGAAAACAACAAGTAATAAAAACAAATAACAAAAACAACGACGAAAACACCAAGAAGCAACAAAAACAACGACGAAAACAACAAGAAGTAACAAAAACAACGACGAAAACAACAAGTAACAAAAACAACAACGAAAACAACAAGAAGTAAGAAAAGCAAAGACGAAAACAACAAGAAGCAACAAAAACAACAACGAAAGCAACAACAAGTAACAAAAACAACAACGAAAACAACAAGAAGTAACAAAAACAACAACGAAAACAACAAGAAGCAACAAAAACAACAACGAAAACAACAAGAAGTAACAAAAAACAACAACGAAAACAACAAGAAGTAACAAAAACAACAAGGAAAACAACAAGAAGTAACAAAAACAACAACGAAAACAACAAGAAGTAACAAAAACAACAAGGAAAACAACAAGAAGCAACAAAAACAACAACGAAAACAACAAGAAGTAACAAAAAACAACGAAAACAACAAGAAGTACAAAAAACAACAATAACAAGAAGTACAAAAAACAACGAAAACAACAAGAAGTACAAAAAAACAACAACAACAACAACAAGTACAAAAAACAACGGAAACAAGAAGAAGTACAAAAACAACAAGGAAAACAACAAGAGGCAACAAAAACAACAACGAAAACAACAAGAAGTAACAAAAGCAACAACGAAAACAACAAGAGGCAACAAAAACAACAACGAAAACACCAAGAAGTAACAGATACAACAACGAAAACAACAAGAAGCAACAAAAACAACCACGAAAACAACAAGAAGCAACAAAAACAACAACGAAAACAACAAGAAGTAACAAAAACAACGACGAAAACAACAAGAAGTAACAAAAACAACAACGAAAACAACAAGAAGCAACAAAAACAACAACGAAAACAACAAGAAGTAACAAAAACAACAACGAAAACAACAAGAAGTAACAAAAACAACAACGAAAACAACAAGAAGTAACAAAAACAACAACGAAAACAACAAGAAGCAACAAAAACAACAACGAAAACAACAAGAAGTAACAAAAACAACAACGAAAACAACAAGAAGTAACAAAAACAACAAGGAAAACAACAAGAAGTAACAAAAACAACAAGGAAAACAACAAGAAGTAACAAAAACAACAACGAAAACAAGTAACAAAAACAACAACGAAAACAACAAGAAGTAACAAAAACAACAACGAAAACAAGAAGTAACAAAAACAACAACGAAACAACAAGAAGTAACAAAAACAACAACGAAAACAACAAGAAGCAACAAAAACAACAGCGAAAACAACAAGAAGTAACAAAAACAACAACGAAAACAACAAGAAGTAACAAAAACAACAACGAAAACAACAAGAAGTAACAAAAACAACAACGAAAACAACAAGAAGTAACAAAAACAACAACGAAACAACAAGAAGTAACAAAAACAACAACGAAAACAAGAAGTAACAAAAACAACAAGGAAAACAACAAGAAGTAACAAAAACAACAACGAAAACAAGTAACAAAAACAACAACGAAAACAACAAGAAGTAACAAAAACAACAACGAAAACAAGAAGTAACAAAAACAACAACGAAAACAAGAAGTAACAAAAACAACAACGAAAACAACAAGAAGTAACAAAAACAACAACAAGAAGTAACAAAAACAACAACGAAAACAAGAAGTAACAAAAACAAGTAACAAAAACAACAACGAAAACAACAAGAAGCAACAAAAACAACAACGAAAACAAGAAGTAACAAAAACAACAACGAAAACAAGAAGTAACAAAAACAACAACGAAAACAAGAAGTAGCAAAAACAACAACGAAAACAATAAGAAATAACAAAAACAACAAGGAAAACAACAAGAAGTAACAAAAACAACAACGAAACAACAAGAAGTAACAAAAACAACAACGAAAACAACAAGAAGTAACAAAAACAACAACGAAACAACAAGAAGTAACAAAAACAACAAGGAAAACAACAAGAAGCAACAAAAACAACAACGAAAACAACAAGAAGTAACAAAAACAACAACGAAAACAACAAGAAGTAACAAAAACAACAACGAAAACAACAAGAAGTAACAAAAACAACAACGAAAACAAGAAGTAACAAAAACAACAACGAAAACAACAAGAAGTAACAAAAACAACAACGAAAACAACAAGAAGTAACAAAAACAACAACGAAAACAAGAAGTAACAAAAATAACAACGAAAACAACAAGAAGTAACAAAAACAACAACAAGAAGTAACAAAAACAACAACGAAAACAAGAAGTAACAACAAGAAGCAACAAAAACAACAACGAAAACAAGAAGTAACAAAAACAACAACGAAAACAACAAGAAGTAACAAAAATAACGACGAAAACAACAAGAAGTAACAAAAACAACAACGAAAACAACAACAAGTAACAAAAACAACAACGAAAACAACAAGAAGCAACAAAACCAACGACGAAAACAACAAGAAGTAACAAAAACAACGACGAAAACAACAAGTAACAAAAACAACAACGAAAACAACAAGAAGCAACAAAAACAACAACGAAAACAACAAGAAGTAACAAAAACAACGACGAAAGCAACAAGAAGCAACAAAAACAACAAGGAAAACAACAAGAAGTAACAAAAACAACAACGAAAACACCAAGAAGTAACAAAAACAACGACGAAAACAACAAGAAGCAACAAAAACAACAACGAAAACACCAACAACTAACAAAAACAACGACGAAAACAACAAGAAGCAACAAAAACAACAACGAAGACAACAAGAAGTAACAAAAACAACGACGAAAACAACAAGAAGTAACAAAAACAACAAGAAGCAACAAAAACAACAACGAAAACACCAAGAAGTAACAAAAACAACAGCGTAAACAACAAGAAGTAACAAAAACAACAACGAAAAAAACAAGAAGCAACAAAAACAAAAACGAAAACAACAAGAAGCAACAAAAACAACAACGAAAACAACAAGAAGTAACAAAAACAACGACGAAAACAACAAGAAGCAACAAAAACAACGACGAAAACAACAAGAAGCAACAAAAACAACAACGAAAACAACAAGAAGCAACAAAAACAACGACGAAAACACCAAGAAGCAACAAAAACAACAACGAAAACAACAAGAAGCAACAAAAACAACGACGAAAACAACAAGAAGCAACAAAAACAACAACGAAAACACCAAGAAGTAACAAAAACAACAAGAAGCAACAAAAACAACAACGAAAACACCAAGAAGTAACAAAAACAACAACGAAAACAACAAGAAGTAACAAAAACAACAACGAAAACAACAAGAAGCAACAAAAACAACAACGAAAACAACAAGAAGCAACAAAAACAACAACGAAAACAACAAGAAGTAACAAAAACAACGACGAAAACAACAAGAAGCAACAAAAACAACGACGAAAACAACAAGAAGCAACAAAAACAACAACGAAAACAACAAGAAGCAACAAAAACAACGACGAAAACACCAAGAAGCAACAAAAACAACAGCGAAAACAACAAGAAGAAACAAAAACAACAGCGAAAACAATAAGAAGTAACAAAAACAACAGCGAAAACAATAAGAAGCAACAAAAACAACAGCGAAAACAACAAGAAGTAACAAAGACAACAGCGAAAACACCAAGAAGCAACAAAAACAACAGCGAAAACAACAAGAAGCAACAAACACACCCACGAAAACACCAAGAAGCAACAAAAACAACCACGAAAACACCAAGAAGCAACAAAAACAACAACGAAAACAACAAGAAGTAACAAAAACAACTACGAAAACAACAAGAAGTAACAAAAACAACGACGAAAACAACAAGAAGTAACAAAAACAACGACGAAAACAACAAGAAGCAACAAAAACAACAACGAAAACACCAAGAAGTAACAAAAACAACGACGAAAACAACAAGAAGTAACAAAAACAACGACGAAAACAACAAGAAGCAACAAAAACAACAACGAAAACAAGTAACAAAAACAACAACGAAAACACCAAGAAGTAACACAAACAACGACGAAAACAACAAGAAGTAACAAAAACAACGACGAAAACAACAAGAAGTAACAAAAACAACAAGAAGCAACAAAAACAACAACGAAAACCCCAAGAAGTAACAAAAACAACAGCGAAAACAACAAGAAGTAACAAAAACAACAACGAAAACAACAAGAAGCAACAAAAACAACAACGAAAACAACAAGAAGCAACAAAAACAACAACGAAAACAACAAGAAGTAACAAAAACAACGACGAAAACAACAAGAAGCAACAAAAACAACGACGAAAACAACAAGAAGCAACAAAAACAACAACGAAAACAACAAGAAGCAACAAAAACAACGACGAAAACACCAAGAAGCAACAAAAACAACAACGAAAACAACAAGAAGTAACAAAAACAACGACGAAAACAACAAGAAGTAACAAAAACAACGACGAAAACAACAAGAAGTAACAAAAACAACGACGAAAACAACAAGAAGCAACAAAAACAACAACGAAAACACCAAGAAGTAACAAAAACAACGACGAAAACAACAAGAAGTAACAAAAACAACGACGAAAACAACAAGAAGCAACAAAAACAACAACGAAAACAAGTAACAAAAACAACAACGAAAACACCAAGAAGTAACAAAAACAACGACGAAAACAACAAGAAGCAACAAAAACAACAACGAAAACAACAAGAAGTAACAAAAACAACGACGAAAACAACAAGAAGCAACAAAAACAACGACGAAAACAACAAGAAGTAACAAAAACAACGACGAAAACAACAAGAAGTAACAAAAACAACGACGAAAACAACAAGAAGTAACAAAAACAACAACGAAAACAACAAGAAGTAACAAAAACAACGACGAAAACAACAAGAAGTAACAAAAACAACGACGAAAACAACAAGAAGTAACAAAAACAACAACGAAAACACCAAGAAGTAACAAAAACAACAGCGAAAACACCAAGAAGCAACAAAAACAACAACGAAAACAAGTAACAAAAACAACAACGAAAACAACAAGAAGTAACAAAAACAACGACGAAAACAACAAGAAGCAACAAAAACAACAACGAAAACAACAAGAAGTAACAAAAACAACGACGAAAACAACAAGAAGTAACAAAAACAACGACGAAAACAACAAGAAGTAACAAAAACAACAACGAAAACACCAAGAAGTAACAAAAACAACAGCGAAAACACCAAGAAGCAACAAAAACAACAACGAAAACAAGTAACAAAAACAACAACGAAAACACCAAGAAGTAACAAAAACAACGACGAAAACAACAAGAAGCAACAAAAACAACAACGAAAACAACAAGAAGTAACAAAAACAACAGCGAAAACAACAAGAAGCAACAAAAACAACAACGAAAACACCAAGAAGCAACAAAAACAACGACTAAAACAACAAGAAGTAACAAAAACAACAACGAAAACAACAAGAAGTAACAAAAACAACAGCGAAAACAACAAGAAGCAACAAAAACAACAACGAAAACACCAAGAAGCAACAAAAACAACGAAAACACCAAGAAGTAACAAAAACAACAACGAAAACAACAAGAAGTAACAAAAACAACAGCGAAAACAACAAGAAGTAACAAAAACAACAACGAAAACAACAAGAAGTAACAAAAACAACAGCGAAAACAACAAGAAGTAACAAAAACAACGACGAAAACAACAAGAAGCAACAAAAACAACAACGAAACCAAGTAACAAAAACAACAACGAAACAACAAGAAGTAACAAAAACAACGAAAACAACAAGAAGCAACAAAAACAACAACGAAAACAACAACAAGTAACAAAAACAACAACAAAACCAAAAAGTACAAAAAACAAGGAAAAAAACAAGAAGTACAAAAAACAACAACGAAAACAACAAGAAGTAACAAAAACAACAAGAAGCAACAAAAACAACAACGAAAACACCAAGAAGTAACAAAAACAACAGCGAAAACAACAAGAAGCAACAAAAACAACAACGAAAACACCAAGAAGCAACAAAAACAACGAAAACAATAAGAAGCAACAAAAACAACAGCGAAAACAACAAGAAGTAACAAAAACAACAGCGAAAACAACAAGAAGTAACAAAAACAACAACGAAAACAACAAGAAGTAACAAAAACAACAGCGAAAACAACAAGAAGTAACAAAAACAACGACGAAAACAACAAGAAGCAACAAAAACAACGAAAACAACAAGAAGTAACAAAAACAACAAGGAGTAACAAAAACAACGAAAACAAGAAGTAACAAAAACAAGTAACAAAAACAACAACGAAAACAACAAGAAGTAACAAAAACAACAGCGAAAACAACAAGAAGTACCAAAAACAACGAAAACAACAAGAAGCACCAAAAACAACGAAAACAACAAGAAGTAACAAAAACAACAAGGAGTAACAAAAACAACAACGAAAACAAGAAGTAACAAAAACAAGTAACAAAAACAACAACGAAAACAACAAGAAGTAACAAAAACAACAAGGAGTAACAAAAACAACAAAGAAAACAAGAAGTAACAAAAACAAGTAAAAAAAACAAAAACGAAAACAACAAAAAGTAACAAAAACAAAGACGAAAACAACAAGAAGTAACAAAAACAAAGAAAAAAACAACAAGAAGAAACAAAAACAACAACGAAAACACCAAGAAGTAACAAAAACAACAGCGAAAACACCAAGAAGCAACAAAAACAACAACGAAAACAAGTAACAAAAACAACAACGAAAACAACAAGAAGTAACAAAAACAACGACGAAAACAACAAGTAGCAACAAAAACAACAACGAAAACAACAAGAAGTAACAAAACCAACTACGAAAACAACAAGAAGTAACAAAAACAACTACGAAAACAACAAGAAGTAACAAAAACAACAACGAAAACACCAAGAAGTAACAAAAACAACAGCGAAAACACCAAGAAGCAACAAAAACAACAACGAAAACAAGTAACAAAAACAACAACGAAAACACCAAGAAGTAACAAAAACAACGACGAAAACAACAAGAAGCAACAAAAACAACAACGAAAACAACAAGCAGTAACAAAAACAACAGCGAAAACAACAAGAAGCATCAAAAACAAGAACGTAAACACCAAGAAGCAACAAAAACAACGACTAAAACAACAAAAAGTAACACAAACAACAACAAAAAAAACAAGAAGTAACAAAAACAACAGCGAAAACAACAAGAAGCAACAAAAACAACAAGGAAAACACCAAGAAGCAACAAAAACAACGAAAACACCAAGAAGAAACAAAAACAACAACGAAAACAACAAGAAGTAACAAAAACAACAGTGAAAAGAACAAGAAGTAACAAAAACAACAACGAAAACAACAAGAAGTTACAAAAACAACAGCGAAAACAACAAGAAGTAACAAAAACAACGACGAAAACAACAAGAAGCAACAAAAACAACAACGAAAACAAGTAACAAAAACAACAACGAAACAACAAGAAGTAACAAAAACAACGAAAACAACAAGAAGCAACAAAAACAACAACGAAAACAACAACAAGTAACAAAAACAACAACGAAACAACAAGAAGTAACAAAAACAACGAAAACAACAAGAAGTAACAAAAACAACAACGAAAACAACAAGAAGTAACAAAAACAACAAGAAGCAACAAAAACAACAACGAAAACACCAAGAAGTAACAAAAACAACAGCGAAAACAACAAGAAGCAACAAAAACAACAACGAAAACACCAAGAAACAACAAAAACAACGAAAACACCAAGAAGTAACAAAAACAACAACGAAAACAACAAGAAGTAACAAAAACAACAGCGAAAACAACAAGAAGTAACAAAAACACCAACGAAAACAACAAGAAGTAACAAAAACCACAGGGAAAACAACAAGAAGTAAGAAAAACAACGACGAAAACAACAAGAAGCAACAAAAACAACAACGAAACCAAGTAAGAAAAACAACAACGAAACAACAAGAAGTAACAAAAACAACGAAAACAACAAGAAGCAACAAAAACAACAACGAAAACAACAACAAGTAACAAAAACAACAACGAAACAACAAGAAGTACAAAAAACAACGAAAACAACAAGAAGTACAAAAAACAACAACGAAAACAACAAGAAGTAACAAAAACAACAAGAAGCAACAAAAACAACAACGAAAACACCAAGAAGTAACAAAAACAACAGCGAAAACAACAAGAAGCAACAAAAACAACAACGAAAACACCAAGAAGCAACAAAAACAACGAAAACACCAAGAAGTAACAAAAACAACAACGAAAACAACAAGAAGTAACAAAAACAACAGCGAAAACAACAAGAAGTAACAAAAACAACAACGAAAACAACAAGAAGTAACAAAAACAACAGCGAAAACAACAAGAAGTAACAAAAACAACGACGAAAACAACAAGAAGCAACAAAAACAACGAAAACAACAAGAAGTAACAAAAACAACAAGGAGTAACAAAAACAACGAAAACAAGAAGTAACAAAAACAAGTAACAAAAACAACAACGAAAACAACAAGAAGTAACAAAAACAACAGCGAAAACAACAAGAAGTAACAAAAACAACGAAAACAACAAGAAGCAACAAAAACAACGAAAACAACAAGAAGTAACAAAAACAACAAGGAGTAACAAAAACAACAACGAAAACAAGAAGTAACAAAAACAAGTAACAAAAACAACAACGAAAACAACAAGAAGTAACAAAAACAACAAGGAGTAACAAAAACAACAACGAAAACAAGAAGTAACAAAAACAAGTAACAAAAACAACAACGAAAACAACAAGAAGTAACAAAAACAACGACGAAAACAACAAGAAGTAACAAAAACAACGACG
>NC_091562.1:32266759-32269259 GCF_042767895.1 Penaeus vannamei
TGTGCACACATACACATACATATATATGTGTGTGTGCGTGAGTGTGTATGTGTCTGTATGTATGTAAATATATATATGTATATATGTATATATATCATATATGTATATATATATATATATATATATATATATATATATATATATATATATATATATATATATATATATATTATATTCACACACACACACACACACACACACACACACACACACAACACTCACACACACATGTATGTATGTATATAGATAGATAGATAGATAGATAGATAGATAGATATAGATAGATAGATGTGCTTATATTTGTATTCATATGCATATATATATATATATATATATATATATATATATATATATATATATATATATATATATGTATACACAATGAAGTACATCTCTCACACACACACGCACCCCACCCTTCCCTCCACACTCACGCACATTTCCCCCCTCGCCGCACCTCACACGCACGCGAAGTCCCATTTCTCCGCCTCCTTTGACAGCCTCCATCGCTCCGGTCAGGGAAATATTGAAATCCGGCCGCATTCATACCTCGCGCAGCAGACGGCACGGAGGCAAAAATTTCATCAGATGCCCTGGGGGGAGTGACGGGGGAACGGGGAGAAGGGGTGGGGGAGGGGATATGAAAAAAAAAAAATCAATTTCCTGTCATTCCCACCTCAAATTTTGGAAGAATTGAATGGGGGTTGGGGGGGAAGGAGGAGGAGGAGGAGAGAGGGAGAGGGAGAGAGAGGGAGGGGAGAGAGAGAGGGAGGGGGAGGAGGAAAGGAGTGAAATGGAGATAGAGAAAAAAAAATAGAGAGAAAGAGAGAGAGGGGGTGACGGTGGAAGGGGGAGGGAGAGAGAGAGAGAAAAGTAGGAACGGAGGAGAGAAGGAAATAGAATGACAGACACACATACATGTATATGAGAGACAGAGACAGAGAGAGACAGACAGATTAAGAGTGAGTGAGAGAGAGAAATGAAAACGAGAAGAGAACGAAAAAGTACAAGGAAAAAAGAATAAAGAAACGTAAGGGAAAAAAAAGGCCAAGGAAAAAGGGAAAAGGAGAAAATGTGGGAAAATGAACAGGGGAAAAGAATAGGACTTGGCTATGACTTATTGCTTCTCTCGTATGCGAATAGTGGTCGTATTTGGCAATGCGTGCCAGAGATCAGGTACAAATGAATTATATATATATATATATATATATATATATATATATATATATATATATATATATATATATATATGTGTGTGTGTGTGTGTGTGTGTGTGTGTGTGTGTGTGTGTGTGTGTGTGTGTGTGTGTGTATGTGTGGGGGGGGGGGTGGTGTGTGTGTGTGTGTGTGTGTGTGTGTGTGTGTGTGTGTGTCTGTGTGTGTGTCTGTGCGTGTGTTTGTGTTATCGCTGTGACCGATTACGGGAAATCCCCGATTATTTGAAGGTTTATGTGTAATCTTTAATTTCGCATATTCCCTGTAATGGATAGATAGATGGATGGATGGCTATAGAGCAGATAGATAGATAGATAGACAGATATAGATAGAGATAGACAGACAAGTAAACAGATACCGATAGACAGAGAAAAATATAGATAGAAACAAACAGAAGTGTGTATGTATACATTTATATCTAAGCTTGTATAAGAAGGATGTACAACTCTCAACGTTAATCTTTATACTCTTTCACTCTCTCTCTCCTCCCTCCCTCTCCCTCTCTCCTTCTCTCTCGCATATTCCCCTTGCTAATTAACCATAAAAGAAGATTACCCTCTTTTTCACTCGTAAGAAATTTCACCCCAAAGAAATTGCGTTTCTTCAGTAGATCAACATGTCATGTCTGTTACCAAACGCAGCTTTCTCCTTGAGGGCTAAACGCTTGTGATCTTGACTGATGTTCTTCCAAGGGTTAAAAGAGGCAGCGAGTGGGTTCTCAAGGTGAACTGCGATCATAAGGAGGACGCTGCTGGGTGGCTTTGAGGGAGAAGTTTTGAATACCTCTTTTTTTTCTTTTTCTTTTAATGTGCCTTTCTCTCTCTTTCCCTCGCTCTAGTGCTCTCTCTCTCTCTTTACTCACCTTTCTCTGTGTGTGGGTGTGCCCACCTCTCTCTCTCAGATACTACAGCACGGGACTTTAATCTTATTGACTGCTCTTTGGACATTTATAGCTCTTTGTACATTCATTGCTCTTTGTACATTTACAGAAGGTATATATGCTTTTGATATCAATATAAAAGGTTTAAAGGAATCAACAAGCATTAAAAGAAATTGTCCAGCATTTTACTTATATAATGATGACTGAGGACTTCTAGTTGGATATCTTTCTTGCACGTGGGGAATTTTTTTTTTCTTCTTTTTTTTCGATTAGATCTTTAGAGTGATTCGAAAATATTATAGTTCGGGTATGGCAGCGTGTTTCTCTGAGAGTTCCAGAAGGTATTGACAATAAGAAAAGATGATACAGTGTTTATTATATATATATTATATATTATATCATATGT
>NC_091562.1:32276759-32279259 GCF_042767895.1 Penaeus vannamei
GCATTCCATTTACTGAACGTCTGTAGGTAAATGTAATCATATGACAAATATATTTAGCATACACGTACTTCATTAGCATAAAATTGAATAATGATTGATGATTATACCAGTTATAATGATAATAGTAATGATAATGATAATAATGATAATAGTATCAATGGTAATAATGATAATGATAATGATGAAAATTATGATAATAATAATGATGAAAATGATGATAATGATAATGATGAAAATGATGATAATGATAATGATGAAAATGATGATAACAATAATGATAAAAATTATAATAACAATGATAACAGCGACAATGATTATAATGATAATAAAATAACAATAACAATAAAAGAATAGTAATAACGTTTTTTTTTTTTTTTTTTTTTAAGGTACAGCAATAACTTCAGCGCGAATGGGACTTCAGGATCCAGGCTAAAGCGGCAGCGTGATGAAGCAGGGAATACTTTTGCGAAATAATCATTGTTATTCATTTTATTACGTTTCAAATTTCTGTTTTGATTTCCCCAGGTTGCAGTTGTAGTTTTTTATTGCACAATCATGCCTAGGGTGAGTTTTCACGTTCTTGTTTTATTTCTCTCTTTCTCTCTTTCTATATCTCTCTCTCTCTCTCTCTCTCTCTCTCTCTCTCTATATATATATATATATATATATATATATATATATATATATATATATATATATATATATATATATATATATATATGTATATATATATATATATATATATATATATATATATATATATATATATATATATATATATATATATAAACAAAGATTTACACTCCAAAAGTCCGGCAACCTCCGAACCTGATAAGTGCCAGATTATCGAAAATGTCAGATTTTTTATTTTTAGATATGCTCTATATGTTTAACGGAAAATTAATAAATTATTATATATTATCGTTACTATGCTTATCATTATTGTTAGCATCAATATTGTCATTATCATTATTATCATTTTCATTATTATTGTCATCATTATCATTATCATCAGTGTTATCACTATTACTCCTGTTATTGTCATTAGCATTCCTTTAATAGTAGATTCAGAAGGGGTAAAATGATAAAAGTAATGGCAGTAGCAGTATGATTCTCACTGTCATCATTATGATTGTTGTTGCAGTCATCATTGTTGTTTTTACTATCATTATCATTATAATCATTATCAATACCATAATCACTGCCAATGCTATTGCCAGTATTTTTATTGATGTTAATAAGAATATTGTTATTATCAAGAATGTTATTTCTATGACTGTTGTTATTATTATTATTAGTTGTTGTCGTAGTAGTAGATGTAGTAGTACCATCATTACTGTTATTATCATTATCAAAATTATTATTCTTATTATCATTATCATTATTATCATTATCATTGTTATCATTATCATCATCTTTGTTCTGAGTACCATTACTAATATCATAATGAATATCATCTTTATTATCATTATTATTATTATTATTATTTTGTTGTTGTTATTATTATTGTCATTATCATTACCTTTATCATTATTATCATCATTATCATTACCTTTATCATTATTATAACCATTATCATTAGAAATACCTTTACCATTACTCTCATCATCATCATCATAACCACAAAATAAGTGAATGCTAAAGCTGTTTTTCCCTAAAGTCTAGACGGGAATTCAACACCTAAATTCACAGAATGTTTTCCAGGAGAGCTATTTTGTCATTTTGCTCTGAATGGGAACAAGTCTAAAGATAGGAAGGGAGTTTAGGAAATACAGGAAAAAAAGTGTTTTCAAAAGCATATCAGACAAGAAATTATTCAGGTTTTCTTGTTCCATTTTTATATAGAGTTGAGTGTTAATCATTGTCTGGGTGATTTTCTTTTTCATTTTCTTCGCTCTTTCTCTCTTTGTCTCTTTCTCTCACTCTCTCTCTCTCTCTCTCTCTCTCTCTTTCTCTCTTTCCCCCTCTCTCTCTCTTTCTCTCTTTCCCCCCCTCTCTCTCTCTCTCTCTCTCTTTCTCTATCTTTCGATCTATCTATCTGTGTGTGTGTGTGTGTTGTGTTTGTTTGTTTTGTGTGTGTGTGTGTGTGTGTGTGTGTGTGTGTGTGTGTGTGTGTGTGTGTGTGTGTGTGTGTGTGTGTGTGTGTGTGTGTGTGTGTGTGTGTGTGTGTGTGTGTGTGCTGGTGTGCAGTGGTAGCACAGTGCCAGTAAGCGGTGACCCCGGCCATTCCTTGCACACGGGGTCATTTAGAACCAAAATGAAACAGACAGCCTGTCACACCAAGAATAACTATTGTAACAAATGGAATAACTAAATTATTGTTGTTGTAATTTCTCTCTCTTCGTCTCTCCCTCTCCCCTCCCTTCTCCTCCATTTCTATCTTTCCCTTTCTCCTTCTCTTTCTACCCCCCAGCTCTATCTCTCTCTTTCCTCTTCTCCTTCTCTCCCTCACTCAAAGCCTCAACCCCACCATCTCTGTCCTCTTCCTTCCCCTCATCTC
>NC_091562.1:32286759-32289259 GCF_042767895.1 Penaeus vannamei
GTGCAAGATAAACATTTAGCGTTGGAACACGTTTGTTGAGTCTATTTATACGGCAGCGAGGGAGAGATACGGTTTTACACGGGAGAGAATTCCAGAACACGGATGGAGATGCTCTGTACATTTCCCATCCTGAAAACACTCTTGATATGAGATTTTCATTTATGTGTGTGTGTGTGTGTTTCCCCCCTTGAAAAAAAGAGATTTTCATGTTTTTTTTTTTTTTTTTAATGTCCCCCTTGAAAAAAAGAGATTTTCATGTTTTTTTTAATGTCCCCCCTTGAAAAAAGATATGTTATTATTGTTATCATTATTTTTAATGTCTCCCCTGGAAAAAAAAAAGATTTTTATGTTTTATTATTATTTTTTTTAATGTCCATCTTTGAAAAAAAAGAGATTTTAATTTTTTTAAATGTCCCCCCCTTGAAAAAAAAAACGAATTTTCATATGATTTTATTTTCATTTTTTTATGTCCCCCCTCGAAAGAAAGGGAAAAATTACCTTAATGTGAAATCAAGGATGTAAATATTCTTAAAAGGAAAGTATTTGGATAGATAGATAGATAGATAGATAGATAGATAGATAGATAGAGAGAGAGAGAGAGAGAGAGAGAGAGAGAGAGAGAGACCAAGGATGATATCAAAAGCTATATCAAGTGGTACAATTTTTCTCTCTCTCCCTCTCTCAAGATCTTGCACATTAATCAGAAAATCTATCAGAAATGAGATAGTATCAGAATAATTATCATTACTAATATCCTCTTGGTAGAAACTGATTCATGCTAATAGTCACGTTCAATGAGAAAAGTAGATGGCCAATTATCATAATGATCTTAAGATGGAGAAATTATTTATGTTTTCCAATGATTCTTAAGTCTGGGTAAGGCAAGGAGAGGGAGGGAAGGATGGGTGAGAGAGAGAGAGAGAGAGAGAGAGAGAGAGAGAGAGAGAGAGAGAGAGAGAGAGAGAGAGAGAGAGAGAGAGAGAGTAGTATGTTTACACACACACACACGAATATATATATGTATATGTATATATATATATATATATATATATATATATATATATATATATATATATATATATATATATATGTATATATATATCTACATATATCCAAATAAAAATAGTGACATGTATACCGCAGACCTATACAAGGCCGAAATACCCTGCAAATGATGTCTGCAAGAAAAGAAAAGCAGAAAAAATATATATATGCATATAGATGAAAAAATCGCCCGGATGATTTACACTTCTCTGTCGTATTGGCTAATGAAGGAGGAAGTTGAAGATTTACTATTGTTAAATAAACAACTTCTTCTGATATTCTCAGCTGTTTATGAGAGAGTGAGAGAGAGAGAGAGAGAGAGAGAGAGAGAGAGAGAGAGAGAGAGAGAGAGAGAGAGAGAGAGAGAGAGAGAGAGAGAGAGAGAGAGAAACTAATAAGTATATAAACAAACACCCTCGAAAAAATTACAGCAATATACAGGCAGTACCATAGTCACTATCTCAGTCACCATCTCAGACACTATTTCAGTCACCATTTTAGTCACCATTTCAGTCACCATCTCAGACACTATCTCAGTCACCGTCTCAGTCATTATCTAAGTCACAATCTCAGACACTATCTCAGTCATTATCTAAGTCACCATCTCAGTCACCATCTCAGTTACCATTTCAGACACTATCTCAGTCACCATCTCAGTCATTATCTCAGTCACCATCTCAGACACTATCTCAGTCACTATTTCAGTCACCATCTCAGTCACCGTTTCAGACACTATCTCAGTCATTATCTAAGTCACCATCTCAGACACTATCTCAGTCACCATTTCAGTCACCATTTCAGACACTATCTCAGTCACCATTTCAGTCACTATCTCAGTCACTATCTCAGTCACCATCTCAGTCACTATCTCAGTCACCATCTCAGACACTATCTCAGTCACCATTTCAGACACTATCTCAGTCACCATTTCAGTCACCATCTCAGGCCACCATTCCTCAGACACCTTTATCTCCGTCAGCTCATTTTCGAGTCACCATTTCCAAATCACCATCTCAGGAGCACTAGTCTCTAGTCACCATCTCAGTCACCATTTCAGTCACCATCTCAGACACTATCTCAGTCACCATCTCAGTCATTATCTAAGTCACCATTTCTCCGCAGCCGAACTGAACCCCAGGCACTTGGCACTGACCCTGAGTCCGAAGGCACAGTCAGCAAGCACTGTTGTGAAGGAACAGTAAAAACAATCAGGCCCCAGTTGCTACGCGTCTGACAGCTGGGGACAAGGGGTGGGCGTGGAGGGTGGGCGGGGGATGGGCGTGGGGTGGGGTGGGTGTGAGGGGCGTGGGGAGGGGGGGGCGGGAGATGGGAGTGAGTGAGGCGGAGGTGGGAGGTGACCAAGGTGAGAAAAGGAATTTGTAAGGACAGAGTATATGTATATATATGTATATATATATATATATATATATATATATATATATATATATATATATAT
>NC_091562.1:32294259-32296759 GCF_042767895.1 Penaeus vannamei
AGACGCTTTGAAACTCCACTCCGTGTGACCCTCGCAGTCTACTTGGCGATGGACGGCTAATGAGGTGCGTAAGAGACGGGAGGCGAGCCCCTCCCGGCTCCTAGGGGGTGGGGGGGGGGCAAAGTGGATGCTGCGAGGGGTGGCGTAGGGTCGTTGGCGTCGGATGATCTCCCTTTGATCGCCTGTTTGGCGTCTACGAGTTTGTTTGCGGCGAGTGCGAGGGAAGGGCGCCGTCAGGAGTCGCATGTGTGCACACTTTGGGTATACTGTAGGCACGTGTGTGTTTTGTTTGTGTGTTTCTTTTCTGTTTGGTGTGTGTATGTATGTGTGTTTATTTAGGTGTATGCACGTATGTGTGTTTATTTGGGTGTGTGTAAGTATATGTGTTCATCTAGTGTATCCAAATATTTATATCAGTATCTATGTACCTACTGTATACACAGACACACACACATACATACGTAAGCACATATATGGATGGAGAGAGAGAGAGAGAGAGAGAGAGAGAGAGAGAGAGAGAGAGAGAGAGAGAGAGAGAGAGAGAGAGAGAGAGAGAGAGAGATGAGAATGAGAAAGTTGGAAGGAAGGTGGACATACGAAAGAGACAGACACATTTGAACAGACATACAGACACAAAGAAAGAGAAAGGGAGAGAAACACCAAGGAAGAGAAAATGCAAGTCAAACAAACAGGGATAAACAGACAAGAATAGAGAAGGTTTAGCAAACAAAAGAAGAAAAAGAAAGACCAAAAAGAACGTCATAAGAAATGGAACTTAATAAAGCAGAGAAGGAGAAAATATAATTGACGATCATGCATGAGTTGAATAGGACAGACAGACAGACAGATAGGAAAATAAGACTTAAATAGATGGATAGAGAGACAGACAGACAAATAAACAGAAAATGAAAATCTAACAGATATGCAAATAGACAGAGAACGCAAGCTAAACAAACGGACAGCCAGACAAAAAAGGAAGAAGAAAAAACAAAACAAAAACAGACAAAAAATGAGGATTTAACGGACAAACAGACCGAAAATGAAAATCTAACAGACAGAGAGAGAATATAAACTGAACAGACAGACAGAAAGAGAACGAAAATCTAACAGACAGGGAGAGAATGTAAACAACAGACAGACAGACAGACAGACAGACAGAAAGAGACAGACGGAAAATGAGAATATTAATCATACGGAGACAGACAAGGAAATCTAAAAGACAATGAGGCACAGAAGTCACTAATCATCTCAAACTTCAGCCAAAACTTCAGTAACTTCATCGTAAATAAGTGTAACTTTCTCGTAACTTATTCGTCTTGCTTGTCACTGAAACGTTTAATGATTTTGATTTCGAAGTTGGGGAATCAACAGCAAACGCATCTTGTTTGGGAGAAGTTCCGTTCCGATCGCGCGGGAGGTAAATATCGTGTGATATTAGAACACCGGTAAATATTTTTTAAAGAAAGATGTAAACAGTTGAGTAAGGTAAATATCGTGTGGTATTAGATTACCGGTAAATATTTTTAAAAAGAAAGATGTAAAGAGTTGAATAAGATAAATATCGTGTGATATTAGAACACCGGTAAATATTTTTTTAAAGAAAGATGTAAAGAGTTGAGTAAGATAAATATCGTGTGATGATAGAACACCGGTAAATATCTTATTTTAATGAAAGATGTAAACAGTTAAGATAAATATCGTGTGATATTAGAACACCGGTAAATATTTTTTTTTTAAAGAAAGATGTAAAGAGTTGAGTAAGATAAATATCGTGTGATATTAGAACACCGGTAAATATTTTTTAAAAGAAAGATGTAAAGAGTTGAGTAAGATAAATATCGTGTGATATTAGAACACCGGTAAATATTTTTTTAAGAAAGATGTAAACAGTTAAGATAAATATCGTGTGATATTAGAACACCGGTAATTTTTTTTTTTTTTTTTTTTTTTAAGAAAGATATAAACAGTTGAGTAAGATAAATATCGTGTGATATTAAAACACCGGTAAATATTTTTTTTAAGGAAAGATGTAAACAGTTGAGTAAGATAAATATCGAGTGGTATTAGATTACCGGTAAATATTTTTTTTAAAGAAAGATATAAACAGTTGAGTAAGGTAAATATCGTGTGGTATTAGATTACCGGTAAATATTTTTAAAAAGAAAGATGTAAAGAGTTGAATAAGATAAATATCGTGTGATATTAGAACACCGGTAATTTTTTTTTTTTTTTAAGAAAGATGTAAACAGTTGAGTAAGATAAATATCGTGTGATATTAGAACACCGGTAAATATTTTTTTAAAGAAAGATGTAAACAGTTGAGTAAGATAAATATCGTGTGATATTAGAACACCGGTAAATATTTTTTTTTTTAGAAAGATGTAAACAGTTAAGATAAATATCGTGTGATATTAGAACACCGGTAATTAATTTAAAAAAAAGGGATGTAGACAGTTGAGTAAGAATAGGTTTTGAAGTTAAAGAACGATGCTATGATAAT
>NC_091562.1:32304259-32311759 GCF_042767895.1 Penaeus vannamei
CTTTCATCATATTGATATATACGAAAAAAATATATATATAAACAAGAAACACGGGAGAAGGAAAACGTAAACGACAAAAAAAATATATATATATATATACCGAGAAAGGAAAAATGCTGAATTTAGAATAAAAAGGAGAAATAGAAGCAAGGCAGAAATTCAAAAAAATATATACATATATTCCTAGAACGGAAGGTAAGTATAACCGTTCTATTTGAGCCGCGCTCAAAATCAACGAAAGAAATATAAAAATGAATGGACAAAAAGGAAAAGAAAAATGAAGTCACTTTTTGTCCTTCTGCACGCAGATTGGATGAAGAAGAAGAAAAAAAAAAAGAGAGAGAGAGAGAGAGAGATCAGAACCAAAAAAATGTAGAACTGAAAGAAGAAAAGAAGTATATATAAAAAAGAAAAAAATATATGGATGAAGCAAAAAAAGAAAAAAAATATGGAGAGAGAGAGAGAGAGAGATCAAAACGAAGAAAACAAATGTAGAACTGAAAGAAGAAAAGTAAAAAAAATATATATATATATATATACATCATACCTACTTTAGATGGCGACGTGTGCTTTCGGCGTTTCCACGTGTGAGAAATGTCTGCGAATTAATTAGGTTTTCGTTTTTTCCTTCATTCACTTGTCGATGCTTGTGTAAACTTTATATATACGTGTACATGAACCTCGGAAATGTACTTTTCAGTGAAGGGATACGAACGTGTATATTTTTCGTCTCGGGGTATGGAATTTTACGAAAACATAAAAGAAAAGTCGGAATTAAGTTTTTTTTTTAAACCACAGTTATTCAATCAACGCTTCCCGGTCTTGCTGTAAGATCATATCATCGCTATCATACTATTTCTCAGATTTCCTTCCTCGTTTCTCCATTTCTGTCTACCTCTAGTTTCACCTCCAAGAGAACAAGTTTCTGTCACTGGCCGCAGGAGCGAGGAGGAGCCGCGACCCTACTCTCTCGGTGGCTGGGGGGAAACTGACTGCCACGCTCGGAGGCAACAAGTCCCTACGAGGCCCGAGTGGAGAGCGACGAAATGGGTTAGTCTCCCCTGCCATTCGACCGCTTCCCTATTCTCTGCTATGCGCCGTTGTTTTTCTTTTTTTGGCTCGCGCTTTTCCCCTCTTTCGTCTGGGGGTTTCGTGTGGATTTTTTCGTTTTTCTTTTTCTTTTCTTTTCTCTTCTTTATTTCTTCTTCTTCTTCTTCTCTCTCTCTCTCTTTCTCTCTTTCTCTCTCTCTCTCTCTCTCTCTCTCTCTCTCTCTCTCTCTCTCTCTCTCTCTCTCTCTCTCTCTCCTCTCCCTCCCTCTCCCTCCCTCCTTCCCTCCCTCCTTCCCTCCCTCCTTTTCTCTCCCTCCCTCCCTCCCTTTCTCCTGTTTCCCCTTCCTCCCCCTCCCTCCCTCCCGTCCCTCTCTCCCTCTTTCCTCCCCTCCCCCCCTCTCTCTCTCTCTCTCTCTCTCCCTTCCTCTCCCCCCCTCCCTCTCTCTCCCAACTCACTCTCATTACTATTCTCTCAACATTTTCTTTCATCCCTCTTGTCTCCTCCTCCAACTCCTTGGCCTCCTCCTTGTCATCACTCTCATCTCCTCGCTTTCATTACCTCTCTTTCTTTATCTCAATCTTCTCCCTCCCTCCTCCTCCCTCACCCCCCTGTTCCTTCTTTCTTTATTTTTTTCTCTCACTTCCTCTTTTCCTTCCCCTCTCCTAGCTCCCTTCGCCTGCCCTCTCCCTCTCGTCCCTTCCATTTTCCCTTTCTTTACTCCTTTCTTGGTCTTCTCCTCTCCCCCTCTTTCTCTCCGGTTCTCTTTCTCTATCTTCTCTCTCTTCTTTCCTTCTCCTTCTCTCTCCTTACTTTGCCCTTGTCCTTTCTCTTTTTCCTTCCCTGCTATCTCTCTTCTTCTCTTCTTCCCTCCTTCGCTATCCTCTCTTCTTCACTTCCCGTCTTTTTTTCCCTTCTTTACCCTTTCCCTGCCATCATCCTCCCCTTCCCCCCTCCAGTTCCCTTCCTCAACCCCCGTCCCTCCTTTTCCCTCCTCCTTCCCTCCCCTCCTCTCACTTCCTCCTTCCTTCCCTTGCCCGCTTCTCATCCTTTTCATCTCTCGGTTTCCTATCTCCTTCTCTCAACATCCTTTAGATTTCTTCTCTTCTTCCTTTCCCTCCTCCTCTCTCCCTTTCTTCCCCTCCTCTCTCCCCTCCTTCGCCTCCTCTCCCTCCTCCTTTCCCTCTTCTCTCCTCCTTCCTCTCCTTTCCTTTCTCTCTCCCCTTCTCCTTCCCCTTCTCTCCCCTCCTCTCCTTTCCTCCTTCACCTCTCCCCTCCTCCTTCCCATTCCTTCTGCTCCTCTCCCTTCATCCTTCGGCTCCATCTCGTCCTCCTTCTTCTCCTTTTCCTTCTCCCTCCCCTCCGCTCCCCTTTTTTCTCCTCCTCCTTCCGCTTCTCTCCCTCCTCCTTCCCTTCCTTCTTCTTCCCCCTTCTCCCCCTCTTCCTTTATTCTCTCCCATCCTCCTTCCCTTCTTTCACCTTCCCTTCCTCCTTCTACTTCTCTTCCTTTATTCTCTCCCCTCCTCCTTAGCTTCCTCCTTTCTTTCTTTCGCCGTCCCTTCCTCTTTCTCTCACCTTCCCCTCCTCCTTCCCCTTCTCTCCCCTCCTCTCCTTCTCCCTTCACCTCCTCTCCCTTCCTCCTTCTCCTCACCTCCTTCCTCCTTCCCCTTATCTCCCCTCTTTCCCCTCCTTCCTTCCCCTCCTCTCCATCCTCCTCCCCCCCTCCTTACCCTCCCCTTTCTTCCTCCTTCCCCTCCTCTCCCCTCTTCCTTCCCCTTCATCTAACCACAATATATAATGCAAAGCCTTCCGCCTAAAATAGCCCTGTGTACGTGTGTGTGTGTGCGTGTGTGTACGTGTATGTCTAATTCAATAGTGATGGTCGGTTAAATATTTAGACGTAGTTCGACGCTCATGGCATTGGGTGGCTGGGTTAAAGAGGGGAGACAGGGCGAAGGGAGGAGAGGGGGAGGGGAGGGATGGGGAGGGAAGTGAGAGCGAAAGGGAAGGGGGGAGGGGAAGTGGAGGGGGGGGGGAGGGGTGGGGATGTAGAGGGGAGGGAAGTGGAGAGGGAAGGGGAAGTGGAGGGGGAGGGAAGGGATGGGGATGCAGAGGGAGGGAGTGAGGAGGAAGGGGAGTGGAGAGGAGGAGGAGGATGGGGAGGGAAGTGGAGAGGGAGGGATGGGGATGGGGAGGGGTGGGAGTGGGGGAGGGAAGGGAAGTGGAGGAGGAGGGATGGGGAGGGAAGGGAAAGTGGGGAAGGGGAGGGAGGGATTGGGGAGGGATGGGGATGTAGAGGGAGGGAGAGGAGAAGTGGAGAGGAAGGGAGGAGGAAGTAGAGAGGAAGGGAGGGAGGGAAGTGGAGGGAGGGAGGAGGAAGGGAAGTGGAGGGATGGGAGGAGTGGAAGTGGAGAGAAGGAGGAGAAGGGAGAGGGAAGAGAGTGGAGAGAGGAGGAGGAGGGAGAGGGAGGGGGAAGTGGAGAGGAAGGGGAGGGAGAGGGAGAGGTGTAGTATATCAGAAAGCAATGTGACAGCCGTGGCAAAGTTCATTCATTATTTTCGTAACTTAAAGTTGTTTATCATTACTTATTGTTCATAATTAATCTTGCCATCATTCTTATAACATTTAATTATCCTTGATTATTATCATTTATAAAGCTTTATTATTATTTCTTATTTGATATTAGGTTATTTATCTATCTTTTTCATATCAGTATGATTTTCCAGGAGGCTCCAAGTTACAATGATTTCTCTTGTATGGTAAAAAAAAAAAAAAAAAAAAAAGTTGTCAAGATACGTATATACTTAAAAGAAACTTCTCAAATCAGAAAAAAATATATAAATTTCGCCACATGCTTGTAATGATTGTCGCGGGACAGGACAGGACTCGGCAAAAGGAGAAGTAGTAGTAGTAGTTCTAATCGCCTTGTCGCGCTCTCCCTCTCTGCCTTGTCTTGGCGGATCGAGGGGAATTCCCGCCACTTCCAAGACGGCGCGGACTCGTTCCCCGACTCGTTTGCATATTCGAATTGGCGGACTGCATCTCGAGTACTGTTGCGGCGCTTGTTCTTGTCCCTGCGTTCGCTACAGAGGGAAGTGGAGAGGGATGGGGAGGGATGGGGATGGGGGGGAAGGGAGGGGGAGGGGAGGGAAGGGAGGAGGATGGGGGAGGGAGGGAGAGGAAGGGAGGGAGGAAGGGAAGGAGGGAGGAGAAGAAGGAGGGAGAGGAGAGGAAGGAGGGAGGAGGAGGAAAGAGGATAGAAATAAGAGAGTGAAGAGGAAGAGAGGGAGAGAATGGAAATGGGAAGGGGAGGAAAGGGGAAACAGGAAGATTAATGAAAAAGGAGAATTAGAGAAAAAAGACAGGAATAAATGGGGAAAGGCAAAGAAGAGGAAGAGGGGAAGAGGAGTGGAGGAGAGAAGAGAAAAAGTGAGGATAAGAACGAGAGTAACGAGAGCTTAAAAGTAAGGTGATTGAGCAGGGGAAGAAAATCGGTAGAAGGGGTGAAGAAATAGATAAAGGATAGATAGACAAGGATAAGAAAGTAGGAAAAGGGTGAGACGACCAAGCTAAGAAGAGTGACCGAAGAGCGAGAATGGAAGACGAAGGTAAGTTTTGGGTGAGTAAAAGTAACGAGAAAGAGTAAGAGTAAGACGGTACTTGTTGCCTTAAGGAAGAAATTCACCCGAGACAAAAAAAATAATAATAATAAATTACACGAGACAAAAAAAGAAAAGAAAAGAAATAAAAAGAAAAAGAAAGCTAAAGAATAGATGAAAAACAAGGCTATTGAGAACGGAGGTGTAATCTGATCTGTGGAGTATCAGTATAATATTTAAGGAAATTTCCATCTAGAGTGCATACAGTAGGTGTTTTTCAAATGAAGAGACACATTATTTCATATCTCTGTCTCTGTCTCCCAAATCCCTCCCTCCCTCCTCCTCGGTCTCTCATTCTCTATCTAATTATCTGCCCCCCCTATCTCTCTATCTCTCTCTCTTTCCTTCTCTCTCTCTCTCTCTCTCTCTCTCTCTCTCTCTCTCTCTCTCTCTTTCTCTCTCTCTCTCTCTCTCTCTCTCTCTCTCTCTCTCTCTCTTTCTCTCTCTCTCTCTCTCTCTTTCTCTTTCTCTCTCTCTCTCTTTCCTTCTCACTCTCTCTCTCTCTGTCTCTCTCTCTCTCATATTCTTTCTCTCTCTCTTTCTCTTTCTCTCTCTCTCTCTCTCTCTCTCTTTCTCTCTCGCTCTCTCTCTCTCTCTCTCTCTCTCTCTCTCTTTCACTGCCTCCCCCCCTCTCTTTCACTCACTCCCCCTCTCTCTCTCTTTCTCTTTCTTTCACTTCCCCCTTCTCTCTCTCTCTCTCCCTTTTTTTAAACATTTTTTTTTATAGTCATCATACAGATAGGTATAGGTTGAAACCAGTTTATTTTGAACTTACAGGTTTCTTTTTGCGGGTTAAAAGTTACCTATCTAAAGGAGCTTATTTGAAAACCCAACCTATTTTTGTAAATAATAACCAGGTTTATAAACTAAATGAATAAAAAGGAATTAAAGTACAAGACTATATACAGTGTTGCCTTAAGTGTCGCCATGAGTGTACAGGAGATTCAGAGGTGACGGTTTTCTCGACCGCCATCGATGTGCCGCTGTCTTCACTTGCTGCGTGGTCATTTCGGCGACATCGGTGGTGGAGGTGAATTCGTTCCACAGTCGTGCTGCTCTGGCTGAGAAGGTTCGCTGATGCTGGCCAGTCCGCGACCTCGGAACTTCCACCAGAAGCCGATTGGAGTGTCTCGTCCTCGTACTTCTCTATCGGCCATGCGGTGGGAGTCTGAGGCTGGATAGATGAGGCACCTGCTGCACCTGAGCCTTGTGGAGCACCGTTAGAGCCCCGACGTCGCGACGATGTTCCAGCGAGTCGATGTGACCAGGGTTGCTGGCTTCCTGGATAAGCCTGAGAGCCCGTTTTTCTATTTTATCCAGCCTGTTGAGGTTGGTGGGCGCAGTAGAAGACCAGGCCAACGAGGCATATTCTAAATGTGGTCTGATCTGGGACTTGTACAGCGTCAGAATTCCTTGAGGATTCAGGAGGTGAGATGCACGTCGGAGAGCTGTCACCTTCAGAGAAGCTGTTTTGCAGATCCTCCTGACGTGTCTGTTGAATCTGAGCTCGTTGTCTATGTCGACACCGAGGATTGAAATAAAGTCCTCGAGTGGAAGGGCGGTGTTGTTCATCACGATCTTGTCCTTCATGACGTCTGATGCAGCTGGGGAGCGGGATACAACCATTGCCTGGGTCTTGTTGGCGGCAAAACTTACTTGCCATTGTGATCCCCAGTCGTGGATTGCTTGTAGCTTTGAGTTCATGCCCATTGCTAGTGTCATGATCCTTACGTAGATATGAAATAGAAATGGTACAGTCGTCAGCATACGCTGAGATTTCGGGATGTTCCCTAAGCAAATCATCTATGTAGATGTTCCATAGGATTGGCCCAAGTACAGATCCCTGTGGTACCGACGCCTGTATCGGGTACTTGTGGGATGACTGGCCACCGATGACTACTTGCAGGGTTCTTCCAGTGAGATAATCACCAGAGAGCCGCAAAAGGTTGCTGCTTATGCCCCTTGCTTGTAGTTTCGCGAGGAGCCCTCGGTGCCTCACTCGGTCGAAGGCGCCGGCGATGTCGAGGGCGATCACCAGAGTGTCTTGACTGGTGTCCAGAGCATCCTGCCAGTTTTTACTTAGTAGTAGAAGAAGGTCAGCAGTCGATCGGGAGGAACGAAAACCAAACTGTCTGTTGGAAATGAGATTGTGGTTTTCCAGGTGTTCCATGAGCTGTTCGGCAATGATCTTTTCGAATACCTTGCTGATGCATGGCAGGAGGGAGATGGGCCGGTAGTTGTCTGGGTTTGTTTTTGACTGTTTCTTATGCAGAGGAATCACTCTTGCTTCCTTCCAGATGGTGGGCCAGCAGCTCTCTTCGATGCATGACTGGAAGATGGATGATAACGGCTGAGATAATTCGGCTGCACACCTGCGGAGCGTGTGTGGGCTGATATCGTCTGATCCTGGTGCTTTCTTTGTGTTCAAGTTCTGAAGGATCACTTTTGTTCTGGTGTGACAGATTTGAAGACCAGGGAGTTGGTCATGGCATACTGAGGGTATCTCTGGAGGTGTTCTGTTGGCATCTGGCACTGTCATTTTTCGACTAAACAAGCTTCCCAGAAAGTCAGCTTTATCCCGATTTCTTGAAGCAGTTGTTCCATCGGGCTTGGTTAGTGGAGGTATTGTAGGTTCCCGGGTTTCCCCTTGGTGTATCTTGATGAGTGACCACCACTCCTTGCTGCCTGCTGTTAGTTTCCTTTTTGTTTCCATTTGCCATCTGTTGCGGGCCCATTTGCATGTGGCTGTCATTTCTTTGCAAGCAGTTTTGTACAAATTCTTATTATATCTT
>NC_091562.1:32324259-32329259 GCF_042767895.1 Penaeus vannamei
TTTTTAAAAAGGAATATTAAGAAAATAGATAATGAATAAGATATACAAGACTGATAAAAGACTAAGAAGGTGAAGTGAATAAGTAAATCAGAAGATTAAGAGATAAGCTATAAGATAAGGAAAGTCAATAAGCTTTATGCAGAATAGACCTTATAATCATAAGCTCTGAGGCCTTTTAATTTATTGTTTTATTTGTGATCATTATTTTGAATATCATTATCATCAAAATCATTATTATCATTGTCATTAATACGAATAGTACAAGTAGCAGTAGTTTTGTTATTACTGTTGTTATCATTATAGCTGATAATTATTATTGTTATTATTATTACTGTTGTCATCGTTATCATTATCATTATCATTATTATCCTTATTATTATTATTAGTATTATTATTATGAATATCATTATCATTATTATAATTGTTATTAACATCACCATTATTATCATTATTATTTCTATCATCAATATTAGTACTATTATCATTGCTATCATCATCACCATTGTCTTTATTATCATCATTATCGTTATAATCATCATTATCATTATAATTTATTTAGATATTCTTATAAGTATTATCATTATCATTAATATTACCATCATCATCATTTTTATTTTTAATATTATGAATATCACCATCAGTATCATTATCATCATTATTATAATCACTGTTATAATTTTTTGTTATGATTGTCATTATAATCATGACAAGTATTATTATCATTATCTTTTTCATCATTATAATCATCATCAAGATCAAATTCGTTAGTATCATCTTTACCAGTAATATATCCTCAACATCATCCTGTGGACAATAAAACATTTTAGAATTTTGGAGAAACCAATAACATTTTAGGCTGAATATCAAATGAGACTTTCAAATATGCATTAATCTAGTAGATAAAATAAAAATCACATACCTATGCATCATAATTTACACGCAATTATACGCGCACAAAATTTCAGATCATATTTCATTAGCAATTGCAGCATAGAAGTATTTGCCTTGTTGCCTAAATTATTTGCATATATCAGCATTCCGTTATTGCCCTATTGTTGGGCGAGAAATACCACGTCATGAGGAATGGCTGGTGTTCCTCTCCCGGATTCGCCAGTTATGATTATCACTGTTATTATTCTTTGATCATTAATATTAGAACCATTATTATTAGTAGTAGTAGTATTTTTGCTATTGTTGTTGTTATCATTAATATCGTTTTGATATTGGATGTATGTATAAAACCATTATACGGTTTGATGCGTGTGTGTTTGTTTATCTATGTGTTTTTGTGTTTGTGTCTATATTTGTGGGTAAATATTTTCTGAATCATTATACAAACTTTTATCTTTTATTGATAGATCAATTATTTCTAACCATTTCTGATAGGGATAAAGATTACAATAATAAAGGTAATTATGACCCTTATTGTTATAGTTATCGTAATCCGTGTTATTTTCTTCTCAATATTATCAGCAGATCAATAAAATGGCATCTAAATAAAATGGCGTTGATTATGCTAAAATAAGGATAGTGATAAGAATGGCAGTAAAATTCAAGATGCATGATAAATGATAGCTTATACATATTTCCTTTACCATGGCAGAGGTATACAAGGAGAGAGAGAGAGAGAGAGAGAGAGAGAGGGAGAGGGAGAGAGAGAGAGAGAGAGAGAGAGAGAGAGAGAGAGAGAGAGAGAGACAGAGAGAGAAGGGGGGGGGGTGAGAAATAGATAACTAAGTATATAGATAGACAGAGAGAGAGAGAGAGAGTCAGAGGCAGACATGCATGCAAAGAGCAGAGAGAGAGAGAGAGAGGGAGGTATATTGCACATACATGATCATCCACTTGTCACCACAATTCTGCATGGGGTACCAGGCTAATGTATGTCATGTGCAGACATAAATGCATATACACATAAAGGCCAGTGAGTTACAGATACTGGCCTGAAGCCTTATGTAGAACTATGATGACCAGTGGATCTATACAAATGTATGTATGTGTTCCCTTACATTATCACATTAAAAAGTACTTGCATATAGAGAAATGTAGATAAGACAATCTTTTTCCTGAACTAAATAAGACGAAAATCATGCCAACGACTTACATTGTACCTGAATATCCTTGCAATGCCATGAAAGAGAAGTATCTCAATTGTGTTACTTTTTACAGCTATTTGTTCAAAGGAATTTTTTTGAAAATCGCGATACCAATGTTAATCACTATATCTCGTCTAGGTCTATTAGTACAATTATTATAATAAGTTTCTAGTTCACAGAAGTAATTATAGATTTCTAGGATTCGCTGGCAAGTCTCAAATTATTCTCCCCGAAATCTTCATCAGAATTAATTTCATAAAAAAATCATTTCAGTCTTGCTGCACTTAACAAAGCATTTTACCATCCACTTTAAACCCCATTATTAGCGATAATGAAAGCAGAGGCACGTGCCAATTGCTACGTTTAAGGGGTCGAAAATGCAATCCAGGGTACCGACTGCTCTCCCCGCTCACAATTAGCAAAAAGCGCTCTCCCCCGTGCACCATTATCACTCAGAGGGGAAAGAATGAGTCCCCTCGCAAAGCAAAGGGAAAATAATCTTGGCTTTGGATTAAGACTTAATACCCAACCAGAATGGTGAAGAAAGGATACAAAAGTCTACGGGGCGAGAACCCACATTTCAACATTCGTATGACATTTTATTTTACCCTTGAGATATTTCAGAATGTAAAATTTGCGTCACTTGAATCTAAATTATCGTCTGTATAGAAACTGTACTCGCATTCCCTTGTAGTATTTAACTTCTCTCTATGATGAAAATCATTCTAATACTCAAATCTTATTAACACCATTGGTATACCGTTCTAAAGGCTTGGATTTGACCGGTCTGCAATAAATTAAATATGTGTATATATAATGGACCATGATAAATCTTTGTTAATTGCTGCTGTATAGGGTTGATGACTATACTACTGACAAACTACCCAAGTTCGTAGTTATTCCTAAGCGTAGTTTACACTAAACTATATAACTTTTATTTACTTTATGGTCACAAAAATACGTAGTAAAACATTTAATCATACAGATACCACAACGATATTACAAAGTTCAAGCTTCCTTCACTTTGTCTTGGACTAAAAATAACTACGGAAAAAATCACCTCCATAAAATTTGCAAAAGCACGCATGTGTCTTACATATACTCTATAATATAGTTTATTTTATATCCGCGCTATTCAGCATGGCTGAAGAGATTACCCTCATGCATAATACTGAATAGGTGTAATATGTGCAGTGAAGATGTACCAAAACACTTATATATGCAAATTGCTTAAGATGAAGAAAAATAAGGAAAAAGGGTTGAATGCAAGCTCATTATCTTTCATAAACTCTCCACGGAATACTTGTCGTCAGAAAGGTTGGAGAAACATTTTTCAGATTGCTTTTGCTAATTATCATTATTAAACCCCAGTCAGAGATACACCAAGTAAAAATGATTCTTCTATTGTATAATACTCAGAGCAATCAAGACTCATTTCATATATATATATATATATATATATATATATATATATATATATATATGTGTGTGTGTGTGTGTGTGTGTGTGTGTGTGTGTGTGTGTGTGTGTGTATGTGTGTGTGTGTGTGTGTGTGTGTGTGTGTGTGTGTGTGTGTGTGTGTGTGTGTGTGTGTATGTGTGTGTGTGTGTGTGTGTGTGTGTGTGTGCGTGTAAATATGTATTTATCTGTGTATGTATAAATACATTTATATATATCTATGTATGTATATACATATATATATACATACATAAGATATATATATATATATATATATATATATATATATATATATATGTAAATATTTATATATAAGCATATATACGTGTATGTGTGTGACTATATACACATACATACATATATATGCGCAAACACACACACGCTCACAAATACACATATGTGTATGTGGCACATATCAGATGCTGTGTTCGTGACTCTTTCTCCTGACCCGGCATTACCTCCTCCCACGAGGCCAGAGGCACACGTAAAGGACATGAAACACCTCTCTGGCCATGACTTTTTCGCCAGGTGAGAGACACCTGCGTAAATGGTCGATGTTTGTCAGGCTTATCCGACTCGTTAATGATTTCTCGCTCGATGAAGGTGTTCTTCTGTCCAGCGCTGAGGCTGTCTCGGCCCGCTTTTGGATATTACTATGTCGAAATATGATTGAAGGTGTGTATATATATATATATATATATATATATATATATATATATATGTGTGTGTGTGTGTGTGTGTGTGTGTGTGTGTGTGTGTGTGTGTGTGTGTGTGTGTGTGTGTGTGTGTGTGTGTGCCAGGTTCTTAAACTCAATAGATATTCAAAGGATTGTTCAAGGTTAGAAAACCAGATACAAGACTACCTTACACACAATTTAATTGATAGCATTGACAGTAATATCTTGACAAGAAATATGGACAGTAAATGATTATGAAAAATTTACATAACAGAAATGGTAAGTAAATGAAAAAAAAAAAATCAAAACCAAAAGAATGTCATGCTGACTAATAAAGAGGTTACAAAATATTCTTTACAAAGAATAATGGAAGGCTGGTGAAGAGCCCAAACCGACAAAAATAAAATAACACAAAAATGAGACTACATTAATAACAACAATATGAAAAGATATTAGAATTAACAAAAGTCTAACTTAAGGCAATCGTCAAGTACAAAAGAAAAAGGTGAAACAGTACAGTTAATACGACAAGCAGAATTAACAAGAATATATCAATGAGAATCAATAATAAAATACAATATCCAACCAAATAAAAATGAAAGTACAAATCAAAAGTCGAATAAAATCAACACAGACATGCTTAAGTAAATAAAGAAAAATTAGTACCCCCTCAACTGTCAGATGATAGCAGTTTACATAGGATACTTGGTAAACACTGTAATCCCTCTCCACGGAAATGAACTAGACGAATTGAGCACCAAATACTATG
>NC_091562.1:32334259-32336759 GCF_042767895.1 Penaeus vannamei
GACAGAGGAAAAAATAGACGGCAGATGGAAAGAAAAGAGAAATAGAGAAAGGGAGAGAGAGAAGGAAAGAAAGAGAGGGAAAGTATGAGAGTGTGTGTGTGTGTGTTTGCGTGAGTGTGTGTGTGTGTGTGTGTGCGTGTTTGCGTACGTATGTGTGTGTGCTAGATCATAACTCAAAAACTCTAGATCTTGTGGGAAGATCGCTAGAATAGCAACATTTGACAGAAATAGTATTCTGAAACCGTCTACTGTCGACCGTAGATTTTTGTCCCGTTTTTGGCTTATCCCACCGCTGTGCGTAGGCAAAGGGGGAGCAGGGACCCCCCCCCCCCACTCTAGAATAGAATAGAGACGTTCGAGAACATTCCCAATAAACAGTGCAATGCCTTGGTAACCCAGTTGCTGAGAACAATGACCCTTACAACTGGGAGGCCAGCTACAACTGCGTCTGGTGCTAGAAATGAAATAACCATTATTTGACAAGTATTATTTAAATAAAGATATCTGAGATTTTGGTGCAGAAATTATTCAATTTATCTCTTTAAAACTACTAATATCCACAGGCGCTTCCGGGGGTTTCACCTCCTGGTTCCACACGAGGGCGCTACCCTTGGACCCCCAGGGATCTGCAGCCCCAAGACCCACCGGATATTTTTTAGGGGAACCTACTTTAGCCCCCCCTCCCCCCATTCAAAATACTTTCCTACGCCTATGCTGTAGCTTCTAATTACAAGAGAGTTTTATAAGTTGCTGATTTAATTAATCAGTTCAGAGGAGGTATTTTCATAAATCAATTAACGCTATATAAACAAACTTGCCAACTTGTCCGTTGTAAAAGAATTAAAATTGAAATCTTTAGGTGAAAAAGTTTGGATTTTTTAGCACAGGTAATTCTAATTATTCTCGTTATTATATTTGTCATTATAATGATAAAGATTAGATAATTACTAGATTAATAATGAAAATAACAATAATGATTATAATGACAATAAATATCATTATTATTATCATTATCATTATTATCATTTTTATCATTATCATTACTTTTATTATTATTATTATTATTATTATTATTATTACAACAACAACAATAAATATAAGGATGATAATAACAACAACAAAACAACAACAATATAGGCAATAATGATAATAATAATAATTTTAATAATAATGATAGTAATAATAAGATGAATAAGAATATTAATAATGATGATGATAATAATAAAAGTAATAATAATAATGATAATAATAACATTAATAATAATGTCAATAACAACAACTAAACATAAAGATAAAGATAACAATGAGAAAGATAAGACAATTAATCACTTTTAAATCATTCAAGTGAATAAATTAGCAAGATTTATCACTTGCGTAATGGCCCGTGCAAAGCTCTTTAAGTTGCATAGATGGTTGCAGACCGTGAAGAATGTTGCAATATTAAGAGCATTTTAGTTGCAAGAGGGTTTTATAAGTTGATGAATTTATGAATTAGCTCAAAGGTGATATGTTAATAAAAGATTAAGAAATAAATGGCAGAATACGAATCACTGAATAAATAAACGGTAATAAATCCGTTAATAAAGAATAATCGTAAGTAAAGAGAGGAACGGAGAACTGAGGCAAAATATACAATCAAGTTAGTGCAACAAATTTGAATGTAACAAGATAAGTGTCTAGTGTTTTAAGAACAAACTTTAAGATATGTAAGCAAGACAAATGGAAATTATCATAATTCACGCGTTGGTACTGGCTCTTTTCTTTCTCTCTCTGTCTTTGTCTGTCTGTCTGTTATTCTCTCTCTCTCTCTCTCTCTATCTATCTATCTATCTATCTATCTTATTCTCTGTCTGTCTCTCTCTCTCTCTCTCTCTCTCTCTCTCTCTCTCTCTCTCTCTCTCTCTCTCTCTCTCTCTCTCTCTCTCTCTCTCTCTCTCTCTCTCTCTCTCTCCCTCCCTGTCTGTCAGTCTGTCTCTCTCTCTCTGTCTGCCTGTCTGTCTGTCTGTTTGTCTGTACCTGTCTATTCATCATTCAATTTATGCAGCTATTTATCAATCTATCCATCTATATATCAATTCCTCTCCTCTCCCACGCCACATCTTGTCCCCCCCCCCTCCCCCCTCCCCCTCCCCCTTCCCCTTACCCACCCAAATCCCTCCTCTCTCTCCGTAATTGGACAATGACGTCATGACCCATAATAGCAACGCACCCTATGAACCCAAGCAGTGACCTCTTGTCTGTCACCTTGTCGACAGGAATACCAACGTGAACTGGCCAATTACTGAGGAGATTAACGAGGCTCGGAAAGGTTGGTACACCTGAAAGTGGGACGTGTGAAGTGTCATCATCGTTCGCTTACTAATATTATTAACGCTGCATTATTAATACTGTTGTAAATTGTTTCTTTTATATTATTTTGTAATAATGATAATAATGATAATAACAATATTGATGATAATACTACTAATAATAATGATAATAGTAAAAATAATAATGATAA
>NC_091562.1:32374259-32384259 GCF_042767895.1 Penaeus vannamei
TAATATATTGAAAAAAATCTGACACCTTTGAAAACCAGAAAGCTTAAAAATACAATTCTTTGTTTCGATACAAGGTGTGAAAATGCAAAGAAGATAAATTAAGATAATGAGAAAAGTTGAAAATACAAAAAAAATGGAGTAACACTGCAAATACAGAAGGCAATTAGGAATATAACGTAAAGAGAATAATTTAAAAAAAAATACAAGAACAATCACCTATTATATCATACTTCCTTCTGTTTTTTAATCACAACATGGCAGTAAGATTCACACAAGTTGAGCAAAAAATATGAACAAACTTTGGAATACAAATATCTACTTTAACTCGTCCGTGTTATGCAAATTAGTCTTGGTTTTCTTAAGCTAAAACGCACATTATCCTCGATTTTTTTATTTTTTATCATTCTTTAATTAGTCCCACTTTCCAAAATATGTTTTTTTTTCTTTTCTTTTCTTTTTCTAGTTTTATTTGCCTTGGTGATTAAACTCCTTTAACAAATGCGTTCAAAGTCTCTCTCTTTCTCATTTTCTCTCTCCCTTTTCCTCTCCCTCTCCCTCTCCCTCTCTCCCTTTTCTCTCTCTCTCTCTCTCTCTCTCTCTCTCTCTCTCTCTCTCTCTCTCTCTCTCTCTCTCTCTCTCTCTCTCTCTCTCTCTCTCTATCTCTATCTATCTATCTATCCCTCTCACTATAAAGTCATTTTATCCCATTATAAAGACTAGCCTGTAGTTTCCTTATCTCACAAATTACTGTCATTCTTGTAATCTTGATCCATAAACGGCGGGGAGCGTACTATTACGTCCATAAGAGGAAGGGCGGGTGACGTTAAATTACGTTGTTAGCTCATGTGACTAGAAATTTGCCTGCCAGATGTTAATCACTTTTTTCTGTACCTAATAACCCTCTTTACTTTATTCTAACTACTTATTTACTTTATTCTAACTACTTTTTTGTATTTACAACTAATTCTCATTCTTATATTCTTGATAACTTTCTTATTACTCACATTCTTATCTATTCCTGCATTCTTATTATTCCAATTGTTTTCTTACTGAATTAATTACTAATTCATACATTCTCAATAATTTTCATTATTGCTTTTCGACTATTCTCATTCCTGTATTCTTAATATATTTCATTCTTGTAATCTTAATATATTTCATTCCTGTTTTCTTAATATATCTCATTCCTGCATTCTGCGTATATTTCATTCTTGTATTCTTAATATATTTTATTCGTATATTCTTAATATATTTCATTTTTTATTCTTAATATATTTCATTCTTTTATTCTTGATATATTTCATTCCTGTATTCTTAATGTATTTCATTCTTGCATTCTTAATATAATTCATTCTTTTATTCTTGATATATTCATTCCTGTATTCTTAATATATTTCGTTCTTGTAATCTTAATATATGTTATTCCTACATTCTTCATACATTTCATTCTTGTATTCTTAATATATTTTCTTCGTATATTCTTAATATTTCATTCTTGTATTCTTAATATATTTCATTCTTGTATTCTTGATATATTTCATTCCTGTATTCTTAATATATATTATTCGTGTATTCTTTATATATGTTATTCCTGTATTCTTAATATATTTCATTCTTGTATTCTTATCAACTCCCATTCTTATTATATTTTTCCTCCTGACCACATACTTGTTCTCTCTTGCACTGATAATTCTTTTAATTTTTTCTTACCATCATCTTCGTTACTACTGTTGTCACGGTTCCTTTTCATGACAATTATACTTCCTATTCATTACCATTATGCTTCATCAAAGATCTTTTTATACATTCAGTGCTACAACCTGAAAATGGGAATCGTAGTACGCAACACAAATGATAATGATAAGTAGCGAAATGATAAATGATAAGTAACGAAATGATAAATGATAAGTAACGAAATGATAAGTAACAAAATGATAAATGATAAGTAACGAAATGATAAGTAACAAAATGATAAATGATAAGCAACGAAATGATAAGTAACAAAATGATAAATGATAAGTAACGAAATGATAAGTAACAAAATGATAAATGATAATTAAAGAAAATGGATGTCTCTATAGTTTGATCGCCATTCCCATGACACACTAATGAAACGAAAAAACCCATCCAATATATAATCGCCAGGCATAAACGCAAGGATTCCAAAAAAGAAAAGAAAAAATGAAAAAAAGGAAAATAATAATAATAATGATGATAAAGATAATAATAAGAAGAAGAAGAAAAAAGAAAAAAGCCTTTTGATAAACATGCTGTCTTGATTAAAATATACAGAGGTGTAAAGAATCTATTTATTCGCACCAAGGTTACAGTCACACGAAGATACCTTATTCGCACCTCTCTTAGATCTTCTTTCTCTTCTCCCTTCCTTAGAGAATCTGATTCTCTTCTTCCTTCTTTTCATTCATTCACTCAACGAGGGTTCAATTAAGAACAATTAGTAAGTACAATTGGTGACTGTCAAAAAAAAAAAAAAAAAAAAAAAATTGCATCGACTTCTAAAATTAAATCTCTTTAAATTAAGTTTAAATTTAAATTAAATAAATTAAGTCGCTAATGCTGTAGCTTGTTTCCTGGTCACGTGGTATGTACAATTAGTGACTGGCAAAAAAATAAATAATAATAAAAAATAAATAAAAAATAAATAAATAAAAATAAATAAAAATTAGCATCGGCTTCTAAAATTAAATTTCCTCTGAAGTTGCCGATAACTTGTTTAATAGTCACGTGGTATGTATAATTAGTGACTAGCAAAAAAAAAAAAAAAAAAAAAAAATCGATCCCTTGAATTAAATTTCAGCTGAAGTTGGCAATAACTCATTTAATGGTCACGTGGTATTTACAATGTACAATTAGTGACTTGCAAAAAATAAATAAATAAATAAATAGAAAATTAACATTGACTTCTAAAATTAAATCTCAGCTGTAATAGCTTATTTCGAAGTCACGTGATCTGACAGCCGCGACAAATAGCATCATACGGGCTGGCTTGTCTGACACAAAACATATTCATGATACTTATGCGCATTTACACAGATATAAATACCTAAGCATCAGTCTAGACATATTTACCGTATAGATAGGCAAATAAATGCATATCTGTCAGACAAATAGACAAATATGCATTTATTTCTGTGTATATGTATGTCCGGATATATGAATATATACATACATATATACAGAAATTAGTGCACATAATTTCTGTATATATGTATGTCCGTATATAGGAACAGTCATCGTGTCGTACCTCGTTCAATTTTAACAAACTGGCTGATAATCTGCGCTTTTATGTAGACTTTTTGACTCTCTTCTGCGTGCTGCCGCTGCCATACGCACTGCAATGAATTTGATGATAGACTAAAACTTTTTGTTTGGTTCAGGATCATTAATTCTAGATGTTCTTGGGTTATTGGGGTTGTGAAGTGCATTTATATTTTTTACTATTATTATCTATTTCAGTTTTTGCATTTTTGTTATGTGAGTACGTATATGTCTTTGTGTGTGTGTGTGTGTGTGTGTGTGTGTGTGTGTGTGTGTGTGTGTGTGTGTGTGTGTGTGTGTGTGTGTGTGTGTGTGTGTGTGTGTGTGTGTGTGTGTGTGTGTGTGTGTGTGTGTGTGTGTGTGTGTGTGTGTGTGTGTGTGTGTGTGTGTGTGTGCGTGTGTGTGTGTGTGTGTATGTGTGTGTGTGTGTGTGTGTGTGTGTGTGTAAATATTGAAGAATGATGACGTAGGCTACGAAAAAGATCGGGAGAGGGGTGGAGAAGAGAGGGGGGAGGTATACAGACTGCACATGCGAATATCACGAAATTTCGTCCATGATTTCACACTCCTTTTAAATTTCCATTTCTACTTTCTTATCTCTTGGTGTATTTGCTTATTTCTATTTACTTACTTTCCCTTCTATTTTTCCTTTAGGTCAATGCTTTTCAAATACTGTATCTTAAGCTCGGTTTTCTTTTACTTGGGGAAGCGTAAGAAGAAATATATTACAACTATTTTATTGACCACTGTGTGCAAAAAAAAAGGTAAAATATTTGAATAAATCTGATGGTATGGCCTTATCTGCATACTTTATATGAACATATTTTCTAATTAACTTGATATATGGCCTTTTTGCATACCTTTTTTTAAGCCTATTGTATTGACCCCTGTGTGCAAAAAAATATGTATAATACAACTGAAACTGTTTTAATAAATCTGATGGTAAGGCCTTTTCTGCATACTTTATATGAACTTATTTTCTAATACATCTTAAAATATGACCTTTTTGCATACCTTTTTTTAAGCCTATTGTATTGACCGCTGTGTGTACAAAAGTAAAATATAAATGAGACTATTAAATGATCTAATAGTATGGCCCTTTTGCCTACTTTTTAAATTATTATCCTATTATGTTGACCGCTGTGTGTGCAAAGGAAAAATATAACAGAAACTAGAAGCCTTTTTGTGGCATCCCCGAAAACCCAAACTTTGATACATGTTTGCCCTTTATGCGCACAGTACTGGAACTTGTTGAAATTTCTTTTTGTTTTGTACCAGAGTGTTTGCCTCAATCTTGATACATTTTGATACACTCCGGCCAGCTAATCAGAGCGCGATATATATTGTCTTTTTCTTTTTCTTTTTCTTTTTCTTTTTCTTTTTCTTTTCTCTTTTTCTTTTTCTTTTTCTTTTTCTTTTTCTTTTTCTTTTTCTTTTTCTTTTTCTTTCTTCTTTTTCTTTTTTCTTTTTCTTTCTTTCTTTTCTCTTCTCTTCTCTTCTCTTCTTCTTCTCTCTTCTTCTTCTCTTCTCTTCTTTTCTTTTCTTTTCTTTTCTTTTCTTTTCATTTTTCTTTTCTTTTCTTTTCTTTTTCTTTCTCTTTCTCTTTTCTTTTCTGCTTCTTTTTCCTTTTTGTCCTTGTCTCTGTCTTGTCTTGTCTTGTCTTGTCTTGTCTTGTCCCTTTCTTTTTCTTTTTTCTTTTCTTTTCTTTTCTTTTCTTTTCTTTTCTTTTTCTTTTCTTTTTCTCAGAAATATTTTATGCAGTCTCAGATAGACAGTTATATTTTCATTAATTATGAATCATATCGTAAGTTTCTATGACAAAGGTGCATAAAATGCTTCTTTGTCTCTTTAGCCGTACATGAAATAGATGTTCACTTGTTATGGATAAAATTTGAGGTCAATTTGGCGATCGCTAGAACGACATGGTAAGAATTATCGACATGTCCGAATCAAATGACGTGGTACTGACTTTGATGGGATGAAAGTCTTCAAAATTATTCTCTACTATATTCTCTAACCTTACAGTCTCAAAGATATCCCAGAATAGACTTTGTTGATGTAATTCAAACAATATGACAAGTAAATATCTCTGATCATTGGAATTATCTAATTTATTGGTTTCGGACACGGAGCTCATTCACAGTATATGGGAGAGGCAAGATCAGTAGCAACTCGAGGAAAAAAAAAAGCACATGGGGTATATTTTGATGACGTCACAAAAGTTACGGATGCTTTGTGAATATGGTCGATCAATTTGGTCTCTTCAATTTTGAAAATAAAAGATAATTATTTTAATGGTTATATTTTCATAGAACAATCATCAAAACAGACGCCATGGCACCTCGAGTTGCTACTGATCTAGTCTTTCCCTACGGTAAATACGATAAGATGCAAAACGTCATGCAACTTCTACTTTTCATACGGAGAACAATGCATGTAATACGAAAACAAATTGACTGAATCAGGGAAATACATATGAAAGTTTCCACAGCCTTGCGAAGCGAAGAGTAGTGTGTATAGACCATCATATTTGCAGAGTATTTTTTTTCCATTTTTTTGAGGCTTCTATAGTTTTACTGGTAATTAATATCATACTAGCATGTTAAGTACATTAATGTTTTTTTCTCTCTCTCTTGACTTTCTATGTAAAATCAAAAAAGATTTTTTTTAACTTAGTATGTTAGTACAAACTTGGATGCTATCGTGTTTTATAGCGAGCGTTATACAGCATCATACAATTTATCAAAGAGTCTGGGGTTTCGGGATATAAACAGGCCATATATTAATACTTATTAAAGTAGGGCCTTATTGCATGCATTTTATGTCCATATTAACTGACCGCTTTGTGTATACGAAGGTAAAATATAACAAACTATTTTGATACATCATAAAGTATGGCTTTTTTGCATACTTTTTATGAACAATACTTGGAACATAAAAAGCTTAGTTGTAACTGCAGTTTAATTTTCCTTTTTGCAACAATGTGTTTTGCTCCCTTATGTAAAATAATAATAATAATAATAAATAAATAAAAATAAAATAAAATAAAATAAATAAACTTTGGGTCTCTGACTGAACAAACCCGGTCCCCTTCCCCTTTGCAAATGAATCTTGCTTCTTTTAATTTTCTTTGACTTACACTTCGATGATTTTGTTTTTCTTCTTTTATCCTAGAAATGAGAATCTCTTAATTGCAAACACGGGTAGCATTCCTTAGAAAAAAAGCATTCCCTCAAACACGTATATAACATTCCTTAAAAAAAAAAAAAAAAAATCGCTCTTTCTTTTTTCACCCTGGTAATTAATTATAATTTCTTCACTAGCAAAATCTTTTTTACAACCTCCCTTTTTATATGGGTGATCCTTGTATAAATCCCCTTCAACTATTAAATGTCTGTCTGTCTCATTTTCCCCCTGAATCGTGATTGCCGTGGGGGGGGGGGGTATTGGTAGACGTTTCTTAGGGGGGGGGGGGGGGGGGGGGGATTCTCATATCAAACACACACACACACACACAGAGTAAATATGCAAACACTCACGCATAAACAATAGACTTGGTAACTTTGATGAAACACTCCAGCAAGAATAAGAAGAAAGAAAGAAAAAGAGAAGCAAACATAAACAATAGACTCGGTAATTTTGTTGAAACACACACACACACACACACACACACACACACAAAAGCATTAATAGATGCTCACACTATAGACTTGGCAATTTATGTGAAACATCAGTAAGAAAACACATTTAAGTATAGAATACACATCAAAACATACAGAAGACCCGTTTCAATTAATCCCACTAATGATAATAATAATAATAATAGTAAAGATGATATTGATAATAATTGATAATAATAAAAATGATAATGATAATAATATCAATAATAATGATAATCAAAACACTGATACATGAACAACCTCACGCACAAAAGGACTGATTTGATTAAATGAAACAAAAATATGAATAAACACAGACTAAGTATGAAATACGCTCTCCCACATACACATGATGTAAATTCGCAAAATGACCCCCTCCTTAATTAGTAGGATAACTCTTAAAAGGACTCTTAGCATCCTTCAACCGGACAGGGAGTTTTTCATCAGAGCCAATCCTACATCTACTTATTTCTACTGCAGAAAGTTCAACAGTTTCCCTTTTGTGAGAGAATGTGCGACCCGCTTCTAAATCTGGCTAATAGATGGTTCTTGGTCGTTACTCTAAAAATAATCTTGCACAAGATTGGTATATCAAACGAACTTATTTTCGCTCCAACCTTTGACCTCTGAACGAAACGAGGGAAAAAAGGGGAAATGCTAAATTGCGCCTGTGCTTTCCCCTCTGTTTTCCTCTCTCTCTCTCTCTCTCTCTCTCTCTCTCTCTCTCTCTCTCTCTCTCTCTCTCTCTCTCTCTCTGCTCTCTCTCTCTCTCTCTCTCTCTCTCTCTCTCTCTCTCTCTCTCTCTCTCTCTCTCTCTCTCTCTCCTTCTCTCTCATTCTCATTCTCATTCTCTGTTCTCCTCTCCTCTCTCCCTCTCCCTTTCCCTTTCCCTCTTCTATCCCTTTTCTTCCTCTCCCTTCCTCCTCTCTCCCTCCCTCCCTCCGTCCATCCCTCTCTCTTTCTCCATGTCTGTTTTGAAAAGGCTTATAGCGTAGGTCATGGTCAGTAATTAAAAGCTTACTGCAACTGCTGTGCAATTCTGTTCTAGCAGGAGGGTGTTTTCCTCTCTCATTACTGCAAATATGACCCCAAAATATTTTCTTTCTCAAAGGGCCTCCATTAATTAGTATTCCCCTTCTTTCCGACAAGCATATTTCTCTAATGTGAAGTCCCGGTTATACAGATAAAGAATAATATGTATACATTGCAATACTCTAGGGTAACTTTCCTCTTGTATCTCAAATTACAGGATGGAATATTGCACAGGTTATGGCATTCCTTTGGTATTTTCATTATGGCTTAGTACAGAATGCCTTTCTCTCTCTCTCTCTATCTGTCTGCCTATCCCTATTTGTCTCTGTCTATCTCTATCTGTCTATTTCTCTTTTACTCTCGCTCTCTCCCTCCCGTCCGTTCTTCTCTCTCTCTCTCTCTCTCTCTCTCTCTCTCTCTCTCTCTCTCTCTCTCTCTCTCTCTCTCTCTCTCTCTCTCTCTCTCTCTCCTTCCTCTCTTCCTCTCTTCCTCTCTTCCTCTCTTCCTTCTTCCCTCCTCCCTTCCTTCCTCCCTATCTCTCTCTTAAACCCCCACCCCCTCTCTATCTATCTTTCTCTCTTTCTCACAACCTGATGTTTCCCTCAGATCACGACCCGGGGTTTCCACAGGCGAGAGCTCCCTCCTCCCTCCTGCTATCAGAACCAACTGCTGTGAAGGAATCGGGGGAACCTTTATATATATCGGAATGGTTGCGCTTCGTGAGAGAGAGAGGGGGAGGGGCGATGGAGGGAGGAAGAGAGAGAGGAAGGGGTGAGGGAGGGAAAGAAGGATAGAGAGATGAAAAAAGCGAGAGGGGAAGGGAAGAGAGAGACAGACAGACAGACAGACAGACAGAGAGGAGAGAATGAGTGAAAAGATAATAACCCTTAGATCTCACTTCACCGTGAATCCTTTTTCCCCTTATTTCACCTTGTAAAGCCCAAACCAGCTCCCCTACCTACATAAGATCAAAGCCTCCAGGCCATATCATCAACGCTCCGGGAAAGGGTTGCCGATCGCCTAACAATGCTCCGCCAGGCGTTGACGGAGGGAGGCCAAGTTTACCTCGAGACGCTACTCTCGGTTAGCCCTAGTTTCCGCTAGGTTCGTCGTCGCTAGCTTTGAGCGACGCGGGGAATTTGAATTTGTTTACCCTGACGCAGAAATCTCTAAATAGGGGAAAAAAAGAAAGACAAATTTCTCAAAATGAGGGAATGTAATCGAAATCAGAAATTAAATCCAAATATTGACTAATTTTAGATAAAAAATTGATTTAAAAAGTGAAATAAATTAAAGAAAACAAGAACAGTTGGAGGCATGTCATCAGGAAAAATTGTTATCTCAAATGGGAAGATTTTCTTTTTTCTTTTTTTCTTTTTTTGAAAACCTGAAAGAGTTTACTCTGATTTCCCATTAATTTTCTTATCCTGATTCCAGGGTTATCCATGTAATATGTCTCTGGGTTTTGTGTTTTTTTTTATCCACGTCAGGTGTTAGATGAAGTTCCGAAGTTTGTGTTCTGTCTTTGTTCAGTTTTGGATGGACATTTGGGATATTTGATAAAAATTATGATTGTTAAGAGATATTCATCTCAAAGTTCTATATAGCTTTACACCATGACAATAATTATGTATCTTGGAAAATGGTGCTGCAGGGTTATCCACATTCCAATTAGTTGCAGATGTAATTGTAAAAAGTAGATTTTATTTATTTTTCATTGATTATTGTTCACCAGTTGCTATGACACATCAAAATTGTCAGCAATGGTTACATGATTGTTGCCAGTGTATAAGAAGTGTGGACCTCCTATGTATGGATACTGGTGGGCAGTAATGATACACCGTCTGCTGCCGACTCTTAATTAGTAAGAGCTATCACACACGAGTGTAGAGAGAGCACGATACAGCTGTTCTTGGTGCTGGTGGAAGCCCGCGGTCAGCCCTAGCGAGGACAGCCGCCGGGCGGGGTAGCGGAAGGTCCTCGGGGCACGCGAGGGGCTTGCTGTCTGTCTCGGAGGGAAGTGGGTCTGA
>NC_091562.1:32389259-32391759 GCF_042767895.1 Penaeus vannamei
AAGATGCGAATGATGAGAAGAAGCGAAGGATGAGAAGGAACGAAGGATGAGAAGGGACGAAAGATAAGAAGATGCGAATGATGAGAAGAAGCGAAGGATGAGAAGGAACGATGGATGAGAAGGAACGAAAGATAAGAAGAACCGAATGATGAGAAGAAGTGAAGGATGAGAAGGAACGAAGGATGAGAAGGAACGAAGGATGAGAAGGGACGAAAGATAAGAAGATGCGAATGATGAGAAGAAGCGAAGGATGAGAAGGAACGAAGGATGAGAAGGAACGAAGGATGAGAAGGGACGAAAGATAAGAAGATGCGAATGATGAGAAGAAGCGAAGGATGAGAAGGAACGAAGGATGAGAAGGGACGAAAGATAAGAAGAAGAAGCGAATGATGAGAAGAAGCGAAGGATGAGAAGGAATGATGGATGAGAAGGAACGAAAGATAAGAAGAACCGAATGGTGAGAAGAAGCGAAGGATGAGAAGGAACGAAGGATGAGAAGGAACGAAGGATGAGAAGTGGACAGAAAGATAAAGCATTATTGCGAATGATGAGAAGAAGCGAAGGATGAGAAGGAACGAAGGATGAGAAGGGACGAAAGATAAGAAGAACCGAATGGTGAGAAGAAGCGAAGGATGAGAAGGAACGAAGGATGAGAAGGAACGAAGGATGAGAAGGGACGAAAGATAAGAAGATGCGAATGATGAGAAGAAGCGAATGATGAGAAGGAACGAAGGATGAGAAGGGACGAAAGATAAGAAGAAGATGCGAATGATGAGAAGAAGCGAAGGATGAGAAGGAACGAAGGATGAGAAGGAACGAAGGATGAGAAGGGACGAAAGATAAGAAGATGCGAATGATGAGAAGAAGCAAAGGATGAGAAGGAACGAAGGATGAGAAGGGACGAAAGATAAGAAGAAGAAGCGAATGATGAGAAGAAGCGAAGGATGAGAAGGAACGAAAGATAAGAAGATGCGAATGATGAGAAGAAGCAAAGGATGAGAAGGAACGAAGGATGAGAAGGGACGAAAGATAAGAAGAAGAAGCGAAGGATGAGAAGAAGCGAAGGATGAGAAGGAACGAAGGATGAGAAGGAACAAAAGATAAGAAGAACCGAATGATGAGAAGAAGCGAAGGATGAGAAGGAACGAAGGATGAGAAGGAACGAAGGATGAGAAGGGACGAAAGATAAGAAGAGATGGCAACGATGAGAAGGAAGAAGGATGAGAAGGAATGATGGATGAGAAGGAACGAAAGATAAGAAGAAGAACCGAATGGTGAGAAGAAGCGAAGGATGAGAAGGAACGAAGGATGAGAAGGAACGAAGGATGAGAAGGAACGAAGGATGAGAAGGGACGAAAGATAAGAAGATGCGAATGATGAGAAGAAGCGAAGGATGAGAAGGAATGATGGATGAGAAGGAACGAAAGATAAGAAGAAGAACCGAATGGTGAGAAGAAGCGAAGGATGAGAAGGAACGAAGGATGAGGAGGGACGAAGAATGGGAAGGAACGAAAGATGAGAAGAAGCGAATGATGGAGAGGATATTGAAGATCGGCCGCGATGTAAGGCTTCTGTGATTGATCAGGAGTCCTCGGGTACTTTTTTTCCTAACTTGGGATACGCGAAGGAAAAATGGTTGACCGATTTTATTTACGTCTTTTGGTCTCTACTATACTTAAAATTTGGTTTATTGTGTCTTTTGGTCTATACTTAAAATTTGGTTTATTGTGTCTTTTGGTCTATACTTAAAATTTGGTTTATTGTGTCTTTTGGTCTATACTTAAAATTTGGTTTATTGTGTCTTTTGGTCTATACTTAAAATTTGGTTTATTATGCCTTTCGGTCTCTACCTAAAATTTGGTTTATTATGCCTTTCGGTCTCTACCTAAAATTTGGTTTATTGTGCCTTTCGGTCTCTACCTAAAATTTGGTTTATTGTGCTTTTCGGTCTCTACCTAAAATTTGGTTTATTATGCCTTTCGGTCTCTACCTAAAATTTGGTTTATTGTGCCTTTCGGTCTCTACCTAAAATTTGGTTTATTATGCCTTTCGGTCTCTACCTAAAATTTGGTTTATTATGCCTTTCGGTCTCTACCTAAAATTTGGTTTATTATGCCTTTCGGTCTCTACCTAAAATTTGGTTTATTATGCCTTTCGGTCTCTACCTAAAATTTGGTTTATTATGCCTTTCGGTCTCTACCTAAAATTTGGTTTATTATGCCTTCCGGTCTCTACCTAAAATTTGGTTTATTATGCCTTTCGGTCTCTACGTAAAATTTGGTTTATTATGCCTTTCGGTCTCTATTTTAAATTTGGTTGTATCTGTTGCCATAGTTAACCATAAGATGTAAAATATCTTAAAGAGAGATGTAATGTACATATTTTGCCTAAATTTCACACATTTATTTTTCTCTCGGTTTTGGTACGAGGACACGTTATGGGAAGATAAGTCTTTATTTAAATGTGATATTTGTGTTTTGTCATTACTTTGTACTTTTCT